>NC_134982.1:50277068-50509568 GCF_965638725.1 Aptenodytes patagonicus | reverse complement strand
TTTTTCCAGAAGAGGATGGCTGGATGCAAACTGCCTGCTGGATGTGGGCTCTGGTCCATGATAACTTCCAAATAAGTGCCTGGCAATTGTCTACGAGAGCACTAGCTGGCAGGGGCTGAAATTGCAACTGGGACTGTTTTAACAATTTAAGAGTATAGATAGTCGGGTTCCAGCACCTGGGAACATTCCTTACACCCTACAGCTTACAAATATAGACACAGCCAGCATGCATAGCTATGCACTGCCCTCACCCCCATGTGAGTACGATCTGGCAACTAGGGAAAGGACTAGCTAGAACATCGGGTGATACTCTGCAAGGCACAGGGCACCACAGCTGAATCATGGCCTTCAAGGCTGATTCATTGCTGATCTTAATTACACACATTTTATTTTAAACTGCCTCCCCAGGAAGCTAAAAACTATTTTTTCCCCCTAATATAGGAACAAGGAGGACAGTGTGACCACAGGTCTCCTTCTGTTCTGCTTGGATGGGAAGTAGCAACAAATGAGTTTTTACTTCAGTGCCACCAGGACATAACCTAGCCTATGTATTGAGGAGTATGAAGGTATTTCTAGAAGAGACATGAAATATAACATACAACAAGTACAGGTAGCTTGAGGAATCAGTGTAAAAAGAAGAGAACTAAAATTGAAAACGTGATCATTATAAATGATTTATTGCATACCATAAAGAATACTAGAAACCATACAGTAACAGTACCAAGAGCCATAAGCATCAAAACACCAGTCATTTCCCAAAAAGCAGGAAATAAACTAAAACCATGAGACTTTTAATAGTATTAAAAGAGAAAGATTAGGGCATTTTGAGGGATTTTTTTTATTATTGTTATTTCTGAAGCTTCCCTTCTTCTTCCTTTCCCCCATATCAAGATCTCACAGTAATAAAACAGTACTAGGAAGACAACAGCCCTCTACCTCCTTCAGAGGACTGCATGCAAGGGGGAAAGGAGTCTCATCCCCTGCCCCGTTTGAGATGCCCCAGCAAGGAGCACAGTCTCCCTCTGCTCTTTCTGCAGGCAAGGGTGGAGAAGGTCCCTCAGAGCCCAAGCTGGCTGGCAGCTGTCCTCCTCCAGAGCAGCAGAGCTCCCAGGTACGAAAGCTATCAAATACTGACAGGTCAGAACAGAAATGGTCCACAGGAAGAGATCCTATTTCACTCTGTTCCTGTAGAGAGTGAGACTTTTAAACCAACCTCTGATAAGAGAAAATATCATACATTGAACTCCATGTCAGGGTTCAGAAAACAAAGGAGGCAGCAGGAAGCTACTTGGAATTGGTATTTCAAAAAAAGGGCAAGAGCACAAACTGTCTGGCACCACCACGGCCACCCATTTCCTACCGTAAGGTTCATTACCGTGTTCATTACCTCTACCCAGTGGGCAGCAGGATTCAACTGATGGCTAAAAGCAAATGGATTACATTTCAGGTGTTTGTTAGAAAAAAACTTTGAGCTCTAACACTGCCCAGAGCAAAAGTTCCTTCTTAAATACAGATGGCTGTATTACAGAGAAAGAAAACAGATGTGAACAGGTACCTTCAAGCAGAAGCAGCAGACAGAGAATCTCAAATGCAATGTCATCTCCGAGGGGAAGATTTTAAACAATCCTCAAGTATTCAGCTAGCTGCAATACATGACAGAAAACCTCAGTCCATCATTTTTCACCTTTCAGGAAAGTCCCCATAAAATGTGCTTGAATCATATTAGACTTGCTGTCCCTGATCCAGCAATGGGCTGGGGGATCTGGTCCCCCAGATATTTCCTGAAAAGACTACACATTTCATATTCAAGGCAGGTTTCAGACATAGTTTTCTATGCCTGTATTAGAAAATAACAAGTAAGCTAAGGCATCCCCACCTAACTTTTTCTTTCTTCCATGATATGATCTTGCCAGTAAGGATTCCCTAAGATCATTGCATCACCAGTACTGTGGTGAATACACAGCACAGCAGTACTTCCCAGCCCAGATTTATGTATGCTGTACAGAAAAAATGAATTAAATTATTTTTCTGAAACATAAAACTTTATACAGCAGGTGGGATGAATGACTACAGTTGTCATTTAACCACTTAAGAATAACTAATTGCCTTTATCTGACAGCTGGATCGAGTAAAACTAGTAGAAATCTGACAGCTGCTGGAGCTAGGGTCTGACTGGCTTCACTGTGGTATGAGCTGATCTACTGCTTCACACAGATAGCGGGTGAGGGAAACAAACGCCAGGTCTACACTGTGCATCAAAACTTTTGCCAGTGCCATCGTGTCAGCCAGGGGAGTGATTTGTGATGACGACCCTGTAATAGGAAAAGAGCTGGTTTGTTACAGTTAGATGCTGCCAGAAAAGTGCTTGGCCACTGTAGGGTTTTTTCCCCATTTAAGCTATATGAGTAATGTACCTTTAAACATATATTCAATAAAGGGAATCTGCAGATATATCTATCCAGGCAAATCTTTTCAATATAGACCACAACAAAATAAAACAAGCCACACTTTCAGCAAGTCTATGAATTTCAATCCAGAGACCTTTAATAAATATAAGTCAACATCACTCCAGGGACTTTCACACAACTGCAGTTTATACCACTGAGAAATAACATTTTCCAGATCAGAAGACAAAAGGTAAAATAGTCGAAGACGACTTGCTAAGTTCCAAGTGAAACACCTACTTGAGTAGGCATTTATTCCCAGAAAAAAATTGCTCTAACCTCTTGATACAGCTGCAAAATTAAGTATCTTTAGGGTTTGAGGTGCAAGGCATTTTCCGCCAAGATTTAAAACTTGCTTCTTCATGTCATGAGAAGAACCTCATTCTTCTTCCTTGTTTTGATTTAAAAGAAATGTCAATCAGAACAGAGGTGGGCATGTTAGTAAAGAAAACTGGCCCCTTGCAAAATGGGCCTGAAAGACAGTGCATCACTGGGACATACTCAGCCCAGGTCCCAGCCCTGCTGCTGGAAAAGTAACGTAGTCCTTAACATACAGATGCTTGGCCGTCCTCACCGGGAGAGGTGGTTTGCAGAGGCCAAGTTCACAGAGAGCCACATCTGACACTGGCTTTGTAACCTTGGGTGAGTCACTTCACCTCACCATCACAGTTTCTTCTGCTGCAATATTACTGTCTGCCAGGATGAGAGGATTTACTAATCGTGATTTATAAAATTTCAAGACAGTTGAGGGAAATCAATTAAAATTGAGACAACCCCCTAGAAAAGCCCCTAGGAAGGAAACAATCATAGAAAACAGCATTCTTCAAATTGTGTTGCAGCAGCAGGTCTTGCTTCTCAGTCCCAAGGACTTTGTACCATACCTCTGCTCTGGCTTTTCCCAGTGCATCTGAAGCACAAAAGGGTAGGAGGGGCGCCTGAAGCTTTGGGAATGGCATGAACTGTGCACTGCTTCCCAAGGACAGGGTACGCAGGATGGGATGCCAAGCTGCTCACTGAGTGGGACAGTGGACTGGCACAGCACCCGCAGCGGGAGCACCCACGGGAGGGAGCAGTGGGTGCTCCCGCACCACCTGCTCCCCAGTCCTCTCGCTATTAAGGGAAAAAGCCCACAGTACCCACCCACACAGAAAGATGTCATCTCGGCACGTTCTCCTGCAGACCCCTAAAATCTCTCGCCAAGTACTCTACACTGGATAGTTTGCGTCTATCAAATGTCACCATGATGGGGGACAGAGAAAGTGAGTTAAGATACAGCACGAAAAGGCATTTGAAAATGCTCTCAGCCCAATATAAAATCAGTATTTTAACTGATGAGAAAAGCACTATCCAGATACTTTTTTTTAAAATGTAAATATCCACAACTCATTTACATGCAAAATATGCAGGCACAAACCCTACTCTAAATATAGACAGGGTTATATATATAACTATATATATATATATATATATATAGCTATAAGGGTTATAGCTTTTAAACATTTCATCTGTAAGTGCAAATGCGTATTAATGAATGCCAAAGGCACTGCATGTCCTGAAAGAAGATCGTCTTCATAGTAGGTAGGGCTTGCACCAGTTATGTTTTGAAAATGTCATTAAAGTAACCACTACACCCTAGTGGGAGACCCAATCAAAGTATTACTTGAACTACATTCTGCCAGAGATCATAATAAGTGACTTTGCAAAAACTACTTCTCCCCAGAATCAGTTATGTAAATTTTTCCCAGATTTGAATTTCACAAAACAGAAGAAAAGGTGCAGGGGGGGAATGTGAAGAAGAAGAAGAAATGTTGCCTTGCCGATTTACACAGTGCAGAACATTATATTGAAAAGAAACTTATCTGAGAAAAACAAATGCAGCTACCCATTAGTTACGTAAAGTCAAGCATGATAACTATGTGTGTAATGAAGAAAATAAAAAAATAACATAGTGTACTAAAACTATTTGTGTGTTTGTATCTATAATGTCTGAATTTTACTGGGCAGTTTGGTCTTGTTTTGCTCATTTGTACAAAAATCTGCTATTTCTGTCCTTCAGACAAGATCTCTGGGTCTATAACATTTTTATTTGGATGTGCAAGTGAAATTGCTGTTTGATTTGTTTAACTGATTAACACCTCTGCCTAGCTATTCCACTGTGATTAGATTATGATTGTTTGGTGTGTTCTGAGTGATTTTGTAACCTTCATTCCAGTGTTTGTGTCTGGAATAGCAAAAAATACAAGAAAAAAAGGGAATAGACAAGTTGTTTACTTAACATTCTGTTTGTCTTAACTTTTTGGGGTTGTTTGAAAACAATTTAGTTGAGCTCAAACTCACATGTCACACAAACAGAAATTATCAGTCTATACTAAATCCTTTAGGGTCTGCAGAAATTTTCTATAGAAAACGATGACTCATTTGGATTTTCAGTCTCTGTGTCCCAAACAACATTTTTTAAGGTTTTGCTTCTGTATCTGAGCTCAGATGCTCCTCCATCTTTGGATGGGACTGTGGCATGTCCCTGATTTTTACGGAGCAAGTCTGGGTGAACAGCGGTGTTAGTAAGAAAAAACCACAAAACCTGTTCCCATTGAGTTATATTCAGAGACTGTGCAATGTCCCATGCTACAGTTTTTAAAACTGCTTGTTAGCAAAGCAAAGCCCATACTGCAAGACTGTCAGCTTGAAACTACAGACCCATTTGGTCCTGCTCTCTGGGGACGGTAGGTCTATGTAGGAAGGCCACTTCTGGAAAACTTGCACCTTGACTCCTCTCTTCTCTCCTCCTCCACAGCATTCACATTCAGTAAAGCACTACTCCGAATGCCTGTGTCCTGCCCTTCTGGTTTATTCAAGCAAACCACTAAGTCCATGGCAAAGAGTGCCTTCCTAACAGCTGCGGATGCACAAGCCAAAGGAATTGATTTTTACAGAACAGAGAACTCAGAGAAAGTTTACACAGCCCTAATATAGCCACAGCTATTTTCAGCTTGGGGGGGGGGTGGGAATCCCCTGGCCAAATGCACTTTACAAGTCAGTGATTAACACAAAACACAACTTTCTACCTGCTCTGCATAAATTGTGCCTAGCATGGAAACAGCTGCAGAGTACAGCAAGGTTCATTGCAGTAGTACTACTAAGTTTATACCAGCCTCCAGCCCAGGCAAGTAACCCCGGAAAGATTTAACACGCTTCTCTCCTTTCACATTCAGTCAACGCTAATAAACATACCACAACTCTCCTTTTCACAGAGGGACTCTCTCAAGTCCGCAGAAAGGGCAAAGAGTAGCACGCAGACACTACAGAGATGAGTGCGGCATGAGAAGCGCCCCAGAAAGATGCCGTTCCACTCAGCGAAATGGTAAAACCAGCGTATCACTGAACATGCTTATCTCAAGCTCTCTACTCTTCTGCTCTTATCTCTCATCAGGTTTCTAGCAACACCACTTCCTGCTCTTCCCCAGCCATGAGACCAGAGGTTTCTTCATTTCGTGCATTTCCTTTTGTGTGGGAAACCAGCACTTACGCAAGGGCAAAGTTTACAGGTGGGGAAACTTAAGTCCTTTTTCCTTAGAAGAGGCACCCTGGGGAGAGCTGCTACTTCAGATACAGGCAATGTGCCACACTCCCTCATGGTACAATTCAGCACCAGCACCACTTTTACCCTCAGTCTCTTTGTTGGTGTCACTTGCCCATTACTTGGTATGAACAAGAAGTACAGAGAGAGCAACACATTTGGGGAGAAAATGCCAAGCAACCTCTTCAGCTAGCATCAAATGACCAAAGTCCACTTGAACCAAGGGAACTATGCTGATTCACTTCAGCTGAGGGCTGGCTTCTCCCTCTGTGCTACAAAAAGTCCCGAGATGCCTATAGGTATTTTTTCGGGCAGATCTCAAAGGCTGGTTACAGAAGAAGTTGAAAGTCTGACTGGCTGGTGAAAGAGCTGAGAAAAGTCTCAGCAGCAGGGCTAATCAAGGAAGGCACGGGAAAAAAGTCATTTGCAGGGTCAGGCAAGCGGGGACCTTGGCAAAGGCAGAAACAGAAATCGCTTGGACCTGCGTCTGTGCTAGGGGGTACGCACACTAGCTGTTGACGTGAATCGCACCCAGGCCTCCTACGGCAAGATGCTGCCAAAACCTGCAAAATGCTATTGCTGTAGCAGCCACTGCTGGAAGTCCTTTCCAGCAGGCAAGTCCTGGGAAGAGCACCCTCACATTGATCACATGCCTCCAGGAAGGGACAGGCTGTCATCTGCAGCCCTTCTCTGCTATCACCTGTCCTCGCGGTGGGTTCAGATCCCTCCGCCCCCTACCACACAACAATCTCCCAGACTAACCTTTATGACCTTTTCAACAGCAAAGCAAAGGACAAGAACAGATTATCAGTCCCCTTCATCACAGGTTTTAATGGTAAGGTAGGGTACAGTGTTGTTTCATCAATGCTACTTCTTTGGCTCTCTTTCTTGCACCAAAACTCAAAACATAGCACAAAACTCAAGCATGCCCTAGAGAAGGAGCTGAGCACGTTTGCTTTCGCAAGACAGTTCACTTCTGCTCAAGTTCGCTCACCAGCACGTAAAACTATTCCCAGACAGACCACTTGAGGAGAGGAAATAGGCATGACCAAGCTGCCTGTTGGCAGGAGTTACATGATGCACTATATGATGCACCTTTTATTTTCTCATTAGTGTTATTTATAATTTCTAACGAGTATATCAAGTTAAGAGCTGATTTTTTTTTCCCCCTACCCTTACAGGAGATACTATTTTTAAATTGTTCCCTTCCTTCTTTCCTTTAATGATTGGAAATCTTTGCCCTTCGCATAAGGGTTTGCAATACTTCTCTCTAGTGAAATCTGAGTTAAAGCAGCCACACTTTTGGCCTTTGAAAATATTATACCTTAATAACTGAAGATGTCACCAGGCTCTCTCACAGTGTGGCTGGTAGGCGTAAATTAGCAGGAACCCTCAGCAGCCACAAGGAATCACAGGTACTTCTTTTCTTCAGGGCATTAAAGAGACAATTAATATACTAAGCAAGGCACCACGTTCCAGGCCCTGCAGATCTTATCCAAGGTCAAACACTTCCACCCCTAAACACCACAAGCTGGTTTTGCAAGCAGGCAGGGACTGTTTTGCAACAAGCAAGCAACAAAAAATCATCTGTCTGTGGGGAGATACTTCGTTGAAAGTTCTTAACTTCTCTTTTGCAGGGACCCTGGCTGTCAGCAGCGCACTGCTGCTTTTCACATCAGCTTCTCCACTGCTTACCCAGGAAACTGAGGGTCATAGCAAAGCATCCCAGCACCTGAGCACCCCAAGGATGATGGCCCTACCACCGAAACACCTACTAGGGAGTCCCTGTAACCTCCAACTGCAGCCAGGGAGGCTGCACCAGGGACACACACCCGCTTTGTACACAAGCATGCTTCTGGCGGTCTGGGCAGCCAGGCCCTAGAAAAACAACCCGCGTATTTTGGGCTTAATATGCATAAAAATTATGTTCTGCAGTAATATATTGCATGCAATTTAAATTCTCTCAGATGAAGACAAACGATGTTTTTATCTGGTGATTTCTGGTGATTATTGAGCACTGCTTCCCTATTCCTTGAAATGCAAGTAGAAATGGGCTGCAAATAAATGAGAAAGACCAACCTGTACACTTTCAGCTCCAAGAGAAAAACTTAATGCAAAGGAAGTGGAAACTTCCAGGGAACCAGCAGGTGCTGGAACACAGCAGTGCTTCTGGCTGGTCGTCCTCGCTCTGGAGCAACACAGATGAACCAACAGAAAAGAGCAGACACTTGCTCAAAGGTAAAATGACGTTTAAAGAAAATTGAGATTTTACAGGGACGCTGAGTGGCTAACATATTTTGTCCCCATGCTTCTCTACAGCTGTGTGAAGTGTCAAGCACGGAAAAACAGTATTTACGTAACTACATGTGAGAGAGTCACATGCATGAATGATAGAGTATGTCAGAATTTTGACTGGGCATTGAGAAGAGCAGGAAAGTGGGATTAAGATACTGCTCCCGCACTACGCCAGAAGCAGACCCTGATAACTGGCGGAGAGCTTCACCTGCAGCTCTGACAGCGAAACACACTGCCTCTGACCCAACTCCGCAACACTGAGGGGGAGCAACTATCCCCCAGTCTGTATCTAGAAGTGGGATCAAGAGCACTGCTGTTGATACAACAGCAGTTTAACTGGTGATAGCAAAATTAATTAGGTCTTCATTTGTACCATCATGCAGCAAATCACATTTCAGCAGGTCTCTGGGCATTTAACCTGTCAGTATCACAGCCAAAATCTGAATTCAAAGGTGGAGTGTAACCATAAAGCCAGAAAGATTTTCTTTATAAACTAACACCTCATTGATAATCAACTATTATAATCTAACAATTGTATTAGAACTGCAACTGTGCATTTACTTGAAATCAATTATGTAATCATTTGGGGTATCTGTGACATACTTGTGAATAAATCTGGAAAAGAGTCATAGAACAGCTTCCCAGGCAACCCCAAACAATATCTTCATGTCATATTATTGAGGCATTTGAACAAAGTAGACAAAGGCCAAGTATGGCATGACCCACCTCAGATGGAAAGTAATGCAGGTACCACTGTACAAAGCCTGTAAAACAAAGTGAAAGGGAGTTGCATGGAAAAATATGTGAGTGGAGAAGAGAATAAAAAGTTTTAATGCAGCATGCTACTTCGAGCCTGACCTAGATCAGGAATTTTTGCAAGCGTTTTAGTAATAATATCACACTTGCAACACAGACCTATGCACTGCAAGAGTTAAAAAAAAAAAACCAAACAGGGTTAATACCTCTTCTGTTTACTCCGCTGTTATGGATTTTGGAATGTTTTTGCAGAAGAGAGGCTGGTCATGATGCCTTTGTTGGTCAAAACAAAGGCACACGTGAATTTTGCTTCCATGTATCTGCACATTCCTAAGGCCTGCAGTAAGCTAATTCACTGGAGAAACACTGGTGATGATTTTCTAATAGACAACATATTCTACTCTGGAGGCTAAGCTTTCACTTAAATAAAGCTACTTCCCCGATCTCTGAACTGTATAGGCAGCTTTAAGGGAAGAAGAGGGTACAAATCAATACTGCAGTTATGGTCAGTTCTGTAAACAACCTGTAACAACAGCTTGAGAGATGTGCGCTCCTATGATTCATGTAACTGAACTCTTACCTCAAACCATTAGCAGGTGTTCAAAGAAGAGAAATGAGAGCCCTATTATTCATATTTTTCAATTTTCTCTGAAATGCAGAATTTAAAACCTCATGCAAGGATACACCTGGTAGCTTTTGAGATCCCTTCAAATATGTGTATATATATTATTTATTACAAATTCAATCTCAGTACTACCACACAGCACCTTTGTTTTTTTAAGGGTGATGACTGGAGTTTCCACAGAACAATGAAGTCCATGATTCTACACTGATAGCCTGCTACTCTACCACTGCAGGGAAAAAAAGTGTCCTTCTAAAGAAACGTTAATTAACCTGTTCAAATCATCACTCAGCTGGCCTCCTAGGAATTTTTATTGGTTTTGCTCTGAGTTATAGTTAAGCCTCCCAGGTAGGTACATTTTAAGGTAAGCCTGAATATTGAACAAAGCAGCTCAAAATGACATTTAGCACATCTGGAATATTTTGCATCACTGAACTGAGCGCCCTTTAATACTGAAGACAATACTCCAGTGTTGTCTAGTGTGGATAAAAGCTTAGTCTTCAGCTGGAACCCATAGTTTCCTCTTATTAAAGTAATTACGTAAGAAACTATGTCTTAAAATCATTCTTTGACTGACATTTCTTAGCACTGAACATTCACTCTTAAATGTTTCATTAAGCCATCGTTTGCATAACAGTAGAAGTTTATTTGTGTTACTCTAAGTCTATACTGACTTTGTAAAATATTGGCTACAGTCAAGCATACCTATGCATGCAGCATTTGTTTATTTTTACAGCTTTATTATATGGAAACAAGGAAGACGAAGACATACTAACTTTGAAAAGGGTAGAAACCTGTTGATGGAAAATAATATTTCACCCAAGTATTCTGGAGAAAATTACAGTGCTTTTTAGAATTTGATCACAGGGACCTTTATTTATTATTAAATTGCTAGTGTTTCCAGTTATAACTAATAGTACCTCAGGGTAAACCTAGATGATGAATGCCTGGCTGTTGGAGGTCTGACTCGAACTGGCATTTTGTTTAAAAAATGTTCTTAATGTATTAACATTTGGGGGCACAAAGCAGAGGAGGCTGCCTGCTTTATTAATGACCTCCTCAGCTCAAACCGGTGCTGGTCAATTGGTAAGATGAGGATGTGACCAAACTGGGGCCATTCCTTGCCAACCACGCTTTCTTTCTTGAGGCTAATTTATGATTAATATATGAGCTAACAGAGGGCTGTGCCTGACGCTCAAGTCACCCTGCTGCCTCAGAGCACATGACAGCTGGCAAAGCAATCTATACACTGGAGATTAAACAAGTTTGTCCTCATCTGCTTTAAAAAAATGTACTATTGCATTAACTCATGAACAGCCATAAACTGTACAGAAAACTTTACAAAGTTTCTGCTGCTGGTGAAGCTGCTTTCAGCAACTCTGAACATAGCCTGTTACCTTACCCCACACAAACCCTTCCCCTCATTGTTTTATTTTCACGGGAATTTGCAGAGCTCAAGGCTTGCGTGGAGGATGCCTTGAGGTTATCAAACTGCCTTGCTGGTGTAAAGCAGATCTCCCTCTGAAGGATAAACTGGAGACTACACCACCCTACCATTCAAATGAATTGCTTGATAGAATTATAACAAAAAAAAAAAGAAAAAAACCACCTGCACTGTGATATACAGAGGCCAGGGCAGAGGCTGGGGCTCCCTGGCTGGCCATGGCCCCGGCCCCAGCTCCTCCCTCCCCAGTGCATCGCATCTACACTGCCCATTCAACCTCCTCACACCATGGAAGCAAGCGTGGGGCGCTTTGGGATTGACAAACAGATGGTCAGGGGTTTCCTCCCTCCACTTAGCCCCAGGCGCACAGCCACCCTCCAGGAAGGAAAGTTCCCTGGGCACTGGCTCCCCACAGCAGTGGGGCAGCCCCAGACGGGAGGGGAGATACCAAGGTCATGGCAAATGCTGTCTGTGTGGGATTAGGAAAGCTTTGCTGTCATCTATCATCACTGCGATGATGACTCATTAACCTGCCTCACCCTTCCTTTCTAAACCTCTCTCTAATGTCTTCCCTGAGGAGTCTGGCCACTGGTCTAACCTTAACAGGTAAATGCAAGGACCTCTCCATCGCTCTGCTGCTAAGCCTGTCATCCAGACCCTCCTTCTTCCACATCTCTATCATGGGCCTCTCTGGTCACTCTGATGTCCACATCCCCTATGCTTCTCTCTATGGAAGAAGACAGATGCTGCGGTCATTTTCCTTATCCACCACCTAGCAGCATGACGCCCTTCTATCTTATGCAACTCCTTTTATCCACCCATGGCCTCAACCTTCCTACTATTAAAGCCCAAAGCTTGTGTTTTTCCCTGGAGGCTGTGGATAGCTCTCCCGCTGTGATCCCCCTCATGGGGACAGTACTGGCCACCACCCTCACACTGGTTTTGAGTTTACTGCAGAAATGGGAAGGCTCAGGCGTAGTAAATGGAGCAGTGAAAAGAGGGAAATTTCTACATTGTCCAAATTAGACATGGAAAAGTCTCCTCGTTTGTGCATGCCCACAGCTGCTCCACTGGTACTCCATGCATTTCCTTTTTGACCAATGTCCCTGCCTTTGCCCTTGCCCTGTTAGGGTAAACCCACCATCCCTCGCTACTCCTTCGCCTTGCAGTCCCTCTCTTCAAGCCTCTCTTCAGTTTTCTAGTCAGTCCGCCATGGCTAAACACAAAGTGGGAACAGTATCGTTATACACAATACAAGCTGCTTTAAAATCCAGACCAACCTTGTAGTTCTCTGACTCACAGCTTTGAGCATCTTTCCAGAAGCAAATGCAACCCAGACCAAACCATCGCTTTTTGGGTCCTGCTGCCCTCACCCACGGCACCTGCAAAAAGGAGGCACAAGCTGCCCATGCCTGCTCTGCAGGGCAGGTGCGCTCCTCGCCGCGCTCTGCAGCCCCCATCCCAGGGTTCAGCCCTTGGTCAGCAGAAGCTTCTTGGCATCCCCAGTTTTCGCTGCAACTAGTCCTCCTCTCCAGGGGACCAGCAGGGTGGCTAAAAACTCCTGTCTTGTCTACCTGGGGCAGGATTCAGGTCCATCTGTCAGTAAATCCAAGTGCATCCAAGATCCCGCCCCATACCCTGATGGCAGGCGATGCACCGCTGCAGGGATGACTCACCCACATTGACACCTTGAGAGAGGAGCTCCAGCCACAGGGTTTTGGTCCAAGCATGAACCTTCACCTAATTTCAATCCTATCTCCCGAAAGTGACTAAGAAAAACTCTGCATTAACAGATCTTCCCCCACCCACCCTGGAAAACGGCAGCCCCTGAGAAAAGCATTAACGTTAATCTGGAAATCCCAGCAAAGCCTGGTGAGAACTGGCATTACTGATATTTAAAGAGGGCTACAACTGAGCTAAAAAAGAGCAGATTTTCCAATTGTAGAAAATAATGAGGAACAGAAGCATCAATACGCTGACCCCCAGCAATGGGGCAGGCTTGCACCCACTGCCTAGTGAGAGCCCAAGCTGCAATTTCTGATGTGCACAAATTAATGTGATATCATTTGTGTCCTGAGTAACACACAAACTGCCACAGTGTCGGAAGCTGCTGTTTAAGGCCCCCAGCTTTGACCATCCCCACTGGACTAGACAGGGTGTGGCGCTACAGAAGCAGCTAATGCAACCCATCATAGAAAGCACCACCCAACAAACTGCAAGCCACTACCATTGCAAGGCCTGAGGCTCTGGAGAGCTACCTTGCTCAACCAGACAGAGTTATCGCCAAGCAAGACTGTCAAGTTCATAGAAAAGTACACAGAGCAACTGAAGGAGGGACAGCTCTGGAGAAAAGAGGGAATTCCCAGATATGTACAGTCATTCACTCTTAAAACAAAGATTGCTAACACTGAAGCAAAGTTGGCTAAGTGATCTGTAATGGTAATTAATGATAAATCATTGCTCATGTTGTTTTAAGGCATAATGTATTTATGTGTTTGTATTCAGATAATGTTGCAGCTTCTGTACCTGACATTCCCCAAGCACTTTACCAATGCATGCAATCTCCCTTCCACACCACCACTGTTTTTCCAGAGTTTCTGTTCTTCCACTCCTTCAGGGTGTATACAGGCATCATGACAGCGCCTCAGGGTATGCAGCCCCCATCCTCACAACAGCCCGTGTTACCCTTCCCTCCTCCTATGCTCTAGCTGGGACTGCCACCACAGCCCCTGGGCAGCAAGGCAGCTCCCCCAGTAGGTGCTCTGGCCTCGTTAACTGTAATTCTCATTGAGCTAAACTCAGCAGCAGGTTGAAGCATTTCTGCAGAGCAGAGGTATAAGCCAGCACACACTATAGGCAAAGCGCATTTGTAAGAGCTCTGCTAAATTGGAGCCAGGGAGGCAGCGCGGCACGTAAGGTTGAGCAGCAGCAAAGCAGGGCTCTTCCGAGTGTCAGTGGAGTGCCATAACCAGAAGACCTTCCTCCTTCCTTCCTCTGCTCAGCTGCAGGTACCATGTCACTAAATACATATACACTCTGCCCGCATGCATACATACGTCAATGACATTAGAAACAAAAAAGCTAGTATTTAGAGTCCAACTGCACCAGGGTGACATGCAAGAATACAGAAGGGACAAAACTGTTGCCGACCCATAAAATGTGAAATACAGCAGACGTGCTTGGTCACTGAGGCCCACTGCAAATGACAGGATGATCAGTGGCAGGCCCAAACTGCCCAGGCCAGAGTTTGTGTCTTTTCTTCTGCACTTTCCTCATCTTCCCTTTTCCTCTCCTTCACTTACCCCTCAATTCATGCAGTAATGTACAGTTTCTCCCAGTTGTGCTTAAGCTTCCGTAGGGCAAAAAAAAAGACAAGAGGCAAAAAACAACATTGCAGCAGGGTTGGGACAGCACAGACAAAAGTTCTTGCATCTGACAAAACCAGCAAGGAGAGAAATTTCATTCCAACCATTGCACAGGTTGGGAGAGCTCTGTACTGGCTTTTTTTTTTTTTTTTTCCTTTTTGACCCTGGTTTCTGGAGAAATGAGAGCAAGCTTGCAGGAAGAAAACCCTTAATTTTGATGCTTACAAAGACATTGTCAATATTTCCCTCTAAAAAGCATTGAAATTGGCCCGGGGTGGGGGAGGAAATCAGGATATGCACATGTATCTCTTTATTAGGACCCGCACTCACAGAAAACAAAGTCAGAAAATCCCGGGCAAGCCCTCAGCCTGGCAGCACCCAGGCAGGGGTTTGTCCCTTCCCATGGGAAGTCCCTTGAGCCCATGCCAAGCGCTCAGGCTCACCCAAGGAGTCAGATTTAATTTGGGATAGAAATCAGGATTTTCCAGCAGCTGTATGTGGAGCTAACTCAGTCGCTGGCTGCAGCATAGATGGTTCACCTGAGGCCTTGTGTTGTTCAGACTCACAAGAGAAAGGATCCCGATGCGTTTCAGAGGATGCAGAGGACACGTGCCACGCCAACGCCCTTTCTCCAGCACAAGGGAGTGATGAAAACCATTTGTTTGGTGTTTCCCAGTACATTTGGTCCACATTTGAGAGCTATGGATTACACAGTTCTTTTCTTTATCACAACTGTAAACTGCTTTTCTCCTACTCCTTTTAAACTCCCTTATTCAAAACCCTAGCAGTACAGCCCAGCTGTGTGTCTCACATACAACTTTTTATATATGTAGACATCACAGTAAATTTTGGTCATACGAATTTCCTAAAGGTTCTGGTAAACACGCCTGAGGGAAAACTTGTTATTTGAGTCAGAATTAGAATTCTGTCACCAAAGACTATTAATTTTTCAAATCAGTTTCATTGAGCCACCACATTAGCTTGCTGTAATACAGTAAGTATGGGGTACAATACTACTATCACTAAATACATGGGGACAGGAGGTTAGGCATTGCTAGAAAAATACTCTTACAAGAAACTAAAATGTGGCTCAGTTTAGGCTGAAATAAAAACAAACTCAGCTTTAAATGGATGCATATGGACTGTCACATGTATTAATGCTACTCTTTAAGCTGAGATATTGTATTTTTCAATATTAAGATTCAAATATTAATTGCAACCATCTTCTATTAAACCATAAGCATCTTATTTACAGGGATTGCCATGGATAAGACTTTCTGCAAGGCGACGTTCTCCCACGCATCCTCCTATCGGCTATTGAGTTTCTAGAGCTCTCTCTAAATACTTTTGCTTTCGCTTTCGCAGGATCGGCTTTGTGGGCTCATCATTTCCCATTACAGCCTGGGAGTTCCTACTCACACTGACAAAATTAAGGTGTCTTTCAGTTCACCACACTGTTGGGGGCATCCCCAAGGTGTCTTTAAGTTCACGCTGTGAACCATGCTATCAGGGGCATCCCCACTCAGTGGCTCAGCCTAAGTATGCGATGGGAAGTCTCAGACTAGAATAACTACCAAGAAACCTATTTTCTTACTCCAGTGGCATTTCTCCCAGCCGGAGACCACGGTTTTCCTCCCATCTAGAGCATCTCTAGAGCGCAGAAATAATTAATGCCTGCAACTACTCAAAGCAGTTACCTCTCCTCGTTGAAAATCTGAGGAATTTCAAGACAGTATTTGCACACTTTCAGTTCTTTGACAAAAGCATAATGTCACCTGGGGAATAGCTGCCAACACAAAGCCAATGCCCTCAAGCAACATGCGTTTGCTATATTTGGGAACAAAGAAATAAGGCAATCCAGTGCCTGCTTTTTTCCTGTACTGAAAGGCAGAGTGCCCAGAAATTATTCTCACATTGCCATTAGATATATAAGCCTATGCTATATGATCCAGAAGTAGAAAACTTAGTTCTTTAGACCTTGGTATTGAATACAGACTTTTTTTCCCAAGATCATTTAGTAACTGTTTTTTTTTGTGGGGAAACTTGCACAAATCTGCCTCACCCAGAATGATTTATCACTTCCACGCACAGTAGCTGTGCATATGCTGTAACTGGCATTTGGTTTTTACAGGCTGAGTGCTGTTCACTGTGTTTTCTCTCTGAGGGTTTTTTTTTCCTTATCCATGATTAAGTAGAGGTGGGTAGTTCTACCTGTGGCAAGTTCAAGCAGATACTACACATACAACGATGCTTATCATAGTTACAACAGTTAGTTAGCTAGTTTCCACTGAAACTGACTCACCAGAGCTCCTCTGGAGTCACTGACAAAGTATTACTGACGGTGGGTGTTCAAAGCACAGGATACCGTACTGCACAATCAGAAGCGCTTGACTAAGTTTGCAGTTTACAAGCATGCACTGCAGCAGCGTGGCAGCGGTCTGGCAGGCGGCCATGGGACTGGGGCTGTCCTGTGCCGGCCCTCGCCCTGTGCCCTCCGCTGCCCTGGGGGTACCAAGCTCTGGTAGGCAGCATCGTGCTCTCAGGGCTGGTTTGCTCTGGCGCCAGACCAAACTGTGGCTTCCAGACATTTAAAGAAAGAAGCTACCAGTGTTAAAATGCATAGTAACATTTGATGTCAAGTAACATTCATCTTCTCAGCATCCAGTAGACTCAGCATGGAGGGAATGTGCTCACCTGCTCCCAGGGTCCCCACTCACCATCTGTTCCCTCCCCGCAGAAGAATGGACACCAGTCTGATGCCATTCATCACACATGGCCATGCATGTGTAATTAACACTGCAGATAAGAAGTCTTGCTACCTACCCTTCTGCACTCTTTCCTGTTGCCTGTGCTGGGCAATGTAGCACCAGGCTAGATTTGCTCTAAGGTTGGGACTTTCTGTTCTGCACAGATCGCTTCAAACATTCGCTGCTCTCTTGTCATGAGGACAACCCCTGCTGTACAACATGCCATCCCAAACATGCACAAATCCAGCTGGAGAACAGAGTAATTCTCACTGCCAATGACACACACGTTGCAACTTGCATTCCTACCATAGTCCTCCTTTCTGACTTTCCATGTTATCCTCAAGCTGGAAAGAACAAGGGTAGCATGCAAGGATCTTCGTAGATGTGGCCATCATAACTACCCACACAGTACCAGGGGAAGTCCACATAATGATGGACACTGCCACGTTACATGAAATCTACTAAGACACAAAAGCCAAGGAAGACCACCCCTTAAGTAATTCTCACTGCCTTGGCAGCCACCATTGAAGGATATAGTGTTTATGGCCCTAGCCCTAACAAACACTCAGCCCAGGGCTGCAAACATTTGCAAGACTGAATAATGTGAATCAATGGGACTCCCCTGAAAGGTCTGTACATGTGTGTGCAATTATTTTCCCACGGCTCTGCAGTGCTTGGAGCTAAAATGTAGGTGAGGAGCAATACCCTTTGGGCTAAGCTTGCCCAAATCAGCAAGCCAGACAAGTGCATTGCTGCTCAGCCTCGTGAGCTGTGCCTCCCAGAAGACCAGGCTCAGAGGTCAAGCAGATTGAGCCAGCTGATATTCACCTGCTCCCCAAACGAGACAGCAAGAGGCAGAGAGAAAACAAATGGGACCCCATCGCTGTTGAACTGATGTTATCTGCAGGCAGCTGTGCCTTTTGTGCAAGGAGCACACAGTGCCCCAATTTGCAAATGTCACTGATGAATTGCTGCTGTCTCTGCAGTGCATTGTAAAGAACTGTCTGCTCTTAATTACCAGGACTTTGGCTTTTTGTAGCAGTAATGCAGTAATGTCATCTAGTAATAAGTAAACCTAGTCCACAGGAAAATTAACTTCACATTAAACAAAGCCTTGCCTACCTTTCTCACATACTAGCATATGAAAGAAAAATTGTATGGTGATTGCAGTTTTCACCTCAGACTCCTTAAATCTGAAGCTGATATGCACGGAGTGTGTGAGTATCATTGGAGATGGAAAAATAAAAGTTAAGGATTCCACAGTACATTTGAAGATACCAGAACAGAGGTTCTGTTGCAGATCGTGATAGGATGATGGACAGCACTGGGAACAAAGCAAAAAAGTGACCTAGGGACTTAAGACTCATATTTCAAAGAGAGTTAAGTAGCTGAACACACTTCTGGAGATGCGCCACAAAATCTAGCTGCACAACATGTGTATCGGTTCCAGTCCCCAACTTGAAAACTCTCATCTTGGACACGGTTGTTCTTCTAAAGAGAACACTTAATAGTCAGTCATTCTAAAGCATTAATGAATTAGTCTCCATTTTTCATTTCTCACCTTCTTTCCCTGCTGAATACGGGATACTGTATTAAGGGTGTAACTTGGATCTGTTGTATACAGATAGCTGGTAAGCACAGCGATCCCCCTCGTTCCCGTTTCAAAAACAAATTGTTCCAAAGGTTTTGGCTTTGGGCTTGCATTCATGCCACTCCACGTTGTACAAAGGGAACAGTTTCAAGTTGTGCAGTATGAATGATATTGTGTCTTAAAATCCAGTAAGTGAGCAGTGAAAAGGTGCTGCCTTGCGAACTGCTGGTATCACCACTTACTCTTCTTGTTTAAAAACAGCTGTATTACCACTCTTTCCTCTCTAAATGACAAGAGAGAGACCTCATAAATGCCAGGAATGTTTGTTATTCTCCATACTATTCTCAGCAAATTCTTCACTTAAGGGTGTTTTTTTGCTGTGACCAAATAGAGCTGATGTGGCTGGGACACAAGGTGCCAGACAGGAGTGCCTCTTCAGATCAGAACAAGCTGCTAGGTGAACTGCATTTCTCGACGTTCACCACTAAATCAGATTGTTTTCACAAGGCACCATATCCTCAGTCCCCTGTTCTTTCTGCAGCTTGTGGTGTTTATGCAGGTCTTTTTGCTCTTCCTAATGCTTTGCAGAAGACTGGCCACTACTTCAAGCTTTTGAGAAGTTGCCTGTCTGTACTTTGAAGGGGCTAGAACATGAACATTGTGTGAACACCAGGGAGAGCACGGTACAGCCTCAGCCCTTGCTGGCTAGAGAGGACACTGAGACAACTAGTAAGCTCAGTATTTTCCTAGCTTAACATCATGAAGGTTAACCTTGTAATTCCCGGAACTATTGAAACTTCTTTCACTACTTTTTTTTTTTTGTTTGAAACTACAGATTATACCCCCTTGTTCCCTATGACAACAATCTGACATACTTGTGATTTTGGCAAACTATCAAGGATTAATTTGACACCTGTGTTGTATGCCCAAGAGTGATTCAAGTTTTACTGCACAGTGACTATGGTCCAGATGATCATTTTACACCTGTTTTACATTGGATCGTTTCCACTGCCATCACTGGTGTCTCACCAGCTGTAATTTTTTGGCCAAAGAGAAGCCTGTGCTATATAATTATCAAAGGACATTCTTGCATCTCTAGTTCAAACAAGATCAAAATTTATATCCTCACATTAACAGTGTTTCCCGGTACATCATTTTTTCATCCTGAACACATTTTGTCTGCAATCTATATTACATTTTTCAGCCATGGTCCCATGTTGTTTTATCATCCAAACTTCTGTCCTTGTTTTCTGGGGAGAAGAGCATAATGCTTAGGTAGAATATGGTTCCTCTGATATTTTGGCACCAATCCAACTTTCTACCTTTGGACGAGTGCAAAATCATTCAGAAAAAATGGCATAATCCTAGTGAAAACAAATGTACGCATTTTCATTGAGTTGACCTATATTGAATCTTTTCACAGAAAACTGGAAAAAGTCTAAAATGCAACTACAGCAGCTTAAATGTATTCTGTAAATAAAACTAATGCTTCTATTTAATAAGAAAAAAGGTGCCAGTAATCCCACAAAACAAAAAGACATTTTTATCCCAATACATAGGATTTTTTGACGTGATATACAGGATTCTTACCCCTATGCCAGTAATTTCTGTACATTCCAGGCAGGGCTGGAATCCTGTTCTAAATGGTAACTACAAAAATGTCTGCTTTGAAGGTGTCATGCTGTATCACACTGATGATAATCCAACATCCACTATTAAAAGGGGCATTTTATATCAGTGTGATCCAACCAGTTCAAACCAGTCTGCATCTCGCCCGGTGTCCTCCTCCCCAAGGAGGACAGAAAATGACTGTTGGGGCAGGGTGGGCTGTGCAGGGAGCCAAATCTTCCTCTGTGCATGGCACAACCCAGAGCCAAGGAGCTGCCCCTGTCAGCAACCAGCCTGTGAACACGGGCCACGAACTGGGATCCTGCCCCAGTTCAGGCACTCTCTTGTACTCAAAGTGCCACAGACTTCTTCAAGTAAATTTCCTCAGCTACCTGAAGTTGTGTCAATGACTAAAGGGCCATCGTCAGCCATTTCTACGCTGTCTTTTTTCCTACAGCTTTTGTCGATTTGCAAAGTCATCTTAAGAGTATAAAGTACTCATAAATTCTCTACCATTTTTGTCCTTTTGCTGTTTGGCCTACATTCTTCAAATTCCCCTCTCTCATATGCAGCATAATCTGCTTCAGTTACTTCCTTCTTTGACCATAACATGATCCATCACAAAGTCAACCACAGAACAGTTTTGCCACTGAATTGTGCAAACCCTGCAGACTCTATTGCAGAAAGCTTTAGTGTCACTGCAGAGATTTACCTTAAAAACAGTCCCCCAAAATTCAGTAAACATACACTCGCAGATTTCAAAGTGGCATTCAAGCACCATCCTGCCCAAAAGCAGCACGGGGGAGGAAGGTGACGGTAAACCTCACTATATGGGTGTCCGCCAATTTTTACCGACTAGCTGGGACCTTCTGGAAAAGGACTACACTCATATTTTATTTGTCATTTATTAATGTTAATATCTAACACAGAGTGTCTATATCTCGACCTTGGGAAGGAACAGGGGTGATGTTCTAAGGGTCCTTTCCTATGTGAACTCATCTCCACTCCCTGTGTGACGACTTTTTTTTTTTTCAAGACAGAAGTATTAATAAAATCTTTGAGTAGCCCTCCCTGGTGGGGATTTTCACAAGCAGTAGCTGGGGCAGTGATTTCATGGGGAGGCAGATCACCAGCACGCTCAGCACGGCTCTGCTCACTTCTGATGTGAGTGGTCTTGTCATTTCTCAAGCAGGTGCAACTTACCGTAATTTCAAACAAACTGCTCCAACTGTACCAACAAACTAGATTTCAGCTTGAGGCCAGCAGCCTTGCAAAATGCCACAGTAGATATATACATACACGCATACATACGTGGATGCTTTCTTCTGTATCGCTTATTGTGGAGAATAGCTGTTGCATAAACTTTTAATAGCAGTGCAGGGATTTACTTCCCCCTCTGGTCTGTGGCACGCTTTTCTCCTGTTCTGTGATGTACTTTGACTAATCATTTCTTAGTCCTCTAGGTGCAGACCTTTAAAAACACTAGGAGCTCTCAGTCCCCCCTTTCAATTGCAAACAATTCATTTTTGGTGAAGTGTGGCCTCCCTATTCTTCTGCCAGCCGTTGTGTTTGTGAAAGGACCGTCTCAAATTTCTTGTGCGGGAGCAGCTGTTGCTGGACCGAGGCGGCCTTTTCAGAGCCCCGCCGCAGCAGCTTTTCACTTCTCCTCCTCCTCCTCTCCTTCCTCCCTCCTTTTGTCTCCCCCAAAGCAAAAGCCCCTCTGACCCTTCGCCTCCCTCCAGCCTACCTCCTTTGTCGGCCGCAGCAGACAAGTTCCACCCTAAATCAACCATTGTCTCCATCTCCAGAAGCCAGCACGTGCCCACATCCCCCTAATCTTTTAATTTCCCCCCAGGAAAAGGCAGCTGTTAGCAATACACGCAATGCACAGCTGTCAGCTGGGGCCTGCCGCCTGCCCACACTGAACAATAAGGAAGGCAGCACTGGGGCCGAGTAGAAGTAATATCTACATATATGTGCCTTTGGCAACAGTTGGCAGCACGTGCTCTGAAATGCAGCATTGTAGGAAAACCCACCCCTGCCTTCCCCCACCGCGGTTCCATACACGTATGAGCTTGAACTTTGGCTGATTTCAGAACAAAACCCCCAGCTTCAAAGGGCAGGACTCCCCGGATAGCTGCATTATACCTTCGCTGCTGAAACAATCCCTTGCAAAATTACAGGGTATGAAAGGGACAAGCCTACAGTAGCCCGGCGCGTGGTTCGCACATTCCCCTCTTTTACACACCAGTCATTTGGAAGTTTTGTCCTGGAGGGAGAGCAGCGTGAACAATCTGGAGTGGGAGAAAAGACCTATACAATCACGATTTTACCTTTTTCCCCGGGTGGTGAAGGGGGCCAGCATTTTAAAGTAGAGCAGGGACAGACATGAGTACGTGCGGCTGGGCTGGTGATCTTGCAACATTAATGTGCAAGGGACAATCGCTTCACATCAAGATGAAGAAAAAGGTGGTTATTTAGGACCAGGAAAATGCAAGGCATAATGGCTTCTGAGCAAACATATGCACATTTGCATGCCAAATTTGTACCTGCAACAATGGCAAGTGTGCACACAAATGATAAATTGCACAACACCGCAGTCATTTGCCAGTGCAGTTGCTGCCAGTGAGCTTGCAAACATAGTAGCTACAGACCCCAATTAGTCATGTAAATGTGCTTGCCTCTTCTCGTGTAGCATGGTGCACGTAACTTTACAAAAATCATACCTCTTTGCTCCACATTAGCGCCTGCCGGAACATGGAGGAGTTTCTTAAGGAAATTCACTTTGCAAACTCATGTCTTGTGGTGAGGATATGTAAAAGCCTCATACCTTTAAAACAGTTTCATTTCCTTTTCCCATGTAGATTATTTTAAAGTATGCTTGTATTACTCTCATCAGCATTCTGGCTAATCATTAAATGAGAATTTGATTGATTTCTACACGCAGTGGTTCCCAAAGACTAAGCATTTAAAAAGTGACTGTCTCATCTGTAGCTTTTGCAGAGGTCTGTTGCATAGTTTCCTCTCTAAGCAATGGAACAAACAAGCCTCCCTCCCAAACCTTTCATCGCCATAACCTTTTTGCAGTCAAGCAGACAATTCTAGGTTTACTTCACCGCTCTTAGTCATTTTACGTGATAAGGAACAACTTCTGTGTTATTGATGTATATTCCCCAGCTTGCTCCATACACGTGTTTTTACTTGCTTTATCTCACCTGGCCTGTAATTTAAAGGACTTAAAAGATACACTACTCTAAGTGGACCATATGGCATATTGTACACCTGCCCAGTGCTTAGCACCTGCTGAGCGCACTGTGGGTGTCAGGCTGCTTGATACAGCACTCCTGGCCAGAGGGCAAAAACATTTCCACGCATTTGCATGCTGGACGGAGGCCACGTGCCTCGGCTGTGAGCAGATCTGACACAGCAGCGTGTCAGTTCTTTCAAGATTAGCAAATCTGTAGAACGCAATGGATTTAGCCAACAAAGGAGATGCCACATCGTAGAGACCTACACACATACAGACACCTCAGGGATCCTAATAACCTTGTAGTGATGAACCAGGATCATCAATAAATGGTAGCTTGCTTTGGGTGGGGAATGTCAGCATTAATCATTTGGATGCAGCCAGAGTTTTCCTAAAGTACTCAGAGAAATCACAAAGGGTGTGTTTTGCTATCAGTTAGGCAAATACAAATGCCATCCTGACTTACCCCCATGCAGAGCCACCAAGGGCACAGGCAGGAAGCAACATGCAGTCAAAAACAGGTGTCTCAAAATAAAAATAGTAGGCATCAAGTAGAAAGAAAATGGATCAAACTTTAACACTTATAAGGGTTTAGCAAGCATGTGCCTCAAGAATGGCCTGCAAGACCTGCCCTTTCACTGCTGGTTCCGTTGGCCCACAACTGACTTTCCCTGTATGCATATTGGGCCAGAAAGCCTGCCTTTGTGGTGTAAAGTTCTGTGAGATTTACAGAGGAGGAATAGCATACAGAAGTATTAAGAGATGCTATCATTAGGTGGTTTGTTATTCCTCCTGGTAGCAGCAGCAGCCTTTGTCAAAGCAGGCCAGGTATCCAGCAAAGGCAGGAGACATCTTAGCGGCCCATGTGGGAGCTGTGGCCTCTAACACTGGGCAGCTGGACAAACACAAAAAATGGAGCAGCCAAAAGGGTTTGTCTCTCTCACACTGCTCAGGGAGGAAAATTTATCATGCATGTGATCGGCAAAGGGACTGTCGGGACAGACAGGGTGGCAGGGCCCTGGTGGTGTCCCGAGCAGTGACTGGCAGGCTGCAGAGGAGCTCGGTTTTGCACCAAGGACAGAACTGGACCTTGTGGAGGGTTAGCGCTAGCTGCACTGCCACCACCACGGGAGGGGACACTGCAGGGTTTCTCTTTTTTCAGGCATTCTCCGACACAGACTTTGGAATTGCCCGGTTTAGAAGATTTCCATTTTCTGATGTGCTGCCTTTCAACAGTATGCCTTGATTAACCTATCTGAAATAAATTTGGCAGTGATCTTTCTGTCCTCATGTTGGAACGTTACCAAGCGAAACACAGAGCTATTTTCTTCTTTCATTTGTAGCTGTCTCTCCTGTTACTGGAAAGAAAAATTCTCTGGCTGGAAGGAGGTTGTCAGGCTGGCACTGTCTTTATCTTCATTGCTAGAAGGATCCTATGATTGCTTAGGCCTGGGGACACCTGTGACCCTATAACAAGGATGTGTTTTTTCCTGGCCTATCTGCAAACCTACCAAGCGCACCAGAGCCAAACTGCAGCCCCACTGGACAGGCTGGTCTTCACAGCACCGCTGAGGCTCGCTGTCAGGGGTTTCTTTTTGGGCCACAAAACACATTCCCTTCTCATGGCTTTTAGCCAGTCCTTCAGGTTGGGGAGCAAACCACAGCACCTCCAACTGCAAAGCCATCGGCATCCCCCCGTTCACAGGGCTAGGATACACGTGGGCTCCCCTGCCCGGTGTGGAGGCAGCTCCGTGCAGAGCCCAGCCGGGAGGTCCTTCTCCTGCCTTGCTCCTCCGTATGGTAATCTGTGGCGAACTGAGCTATCAGCGAGTGCCCCAGGCCCCAGTCTAGCCTCAAACTACCCCGGCCCCATCTGTCACCCTATCTGGGGCATCTTTGCCGCGTGATTGACACAGGGCTTGAAAAGGCAGCACAAAACGGGCCATGTGGCAACCCTGCCGACGGGGAGGGGGCGGCGGGGGAGCGGGATGAAATATTGTGACAGGACACTTCAAGCCCCAGCTAATCACAGCTGCTGAGGGCTGAAGAGTGCCATACATCCCCTCGCATCAGGCCCTGCATTCCTGGCAACATTATTAATTCAGAGGAGTCCCTTTAACTTGAAGCAGAGATTAAGGCTTTCCCCGGTTGGCCTCACTGCGGCTGTAAAGGCAACAGGCAGGCCTATTGTAAGGCCATTAGGGAAGAACAATAGGACGCTGAAAGGGGGATGCGGGTGAATAGGGGAACGAGAGCTGGCTTGTGCCAGAGGCCGGCTCGGCTCATTACGGGAGCGGCAGATGGAGCGTGGCCGGGTTGCTGGGCAGAGTCGGGGCTGGCAGCTGGCGGCGGCTCCCCCGCACCGCACCGCACCGCACCGCTCCCGCGCCGCACCGCATCCACCGCCCGCACCGCATCCACCGCCCGCACCGCTCCCGCGCCGCGCCGCACCGCGCCCGCGCCGCACCGCAC
Source organism: Aptenodytes patagonicus (assembly GCF_965638725.1). Lineage (NCBI taxonomy): Eukaryota > Metazoa > Chordata > Aves > Sphenisciformes > Spheniscidae > Aptenodytes > Aptenodytes patagonicus. Next base: position 50,483,400 of record NC_134982.1, on the reverse strand, counting down.
CGCATCCACCGCCCGCACCGCTCCCGCACCGCTCCCGCGCCGCGCCGCACCGCACCCGCGCCGCAGCCTGCGCCACGCCCGAGAAACAACAGGTGGATGGAGACAGCCGCCCCTACCACCAAAGGCAAAAAAAAAAAGGACTTCCCTTTTTCCCCTCCTGCCTCGTCCTCCCTGCGGTGCTTTCTCAGGCGCCCCTGAACTCTGCCGAGCAGAAATGCCAAAGGCGCCAGGACGGTGTGGAAAGCACGCTCCCTTTTCCTATTCATGGTCATGCCAGTCTATGCAGGCATCGCATCCTTCTCAACAGGGTTGAATGACTGCAGAAACCTGGTGGCTGTGCAGGAGGTGGTGTTTTGGAGTCAGATTATTAGACACAGTTAGGCACCTGACTGATTCATTTAACTCATCACTGGATTTTTAAAAGTGCCCGGCTTTACCGGATTCAGAGGAAATTCCCTATCTTATACTAACCAAGGTTTTTTTTCCCTGTATATGCTTGAACTCATAGACGTCATGCCTGAGAGGCGTGGCTAGGACTCAGGCAACAGTCCAGCCTTGCAGTCTACCAGGTGCTGTGGCATGTGCCATCCCCCAGCAAACCGACCTCTGCGGCTCCCCGACAGCCCCCGCCACCCAGCCCCATCAGCTCCCTCTCCTCCTGGGGAGCAGGAGGGCAGCATGGACAAGAGTTCTGCCTAAAAAGAAGCCTCGGAAAGCATCACAGAGCAGTATTTTTTTTCTTAACTGAGTTGGTTTAAAAGTCACTTTCTTTTAGTTTTGCCATTACTTCAACTCCAGGAGCTTGTGAAGTAATGGTTCTGGCAATCGGGGCTGCTGGCTGGGGCACTGACAGCCGCCAGGAGAGGTACGCACTGTTCCCTCTCCCCAGATGTGGTACAGGGGCAGCTGGATGGAGAAGTCTGTCTGAATTTGACAGTCATTCCCCTGACACTCTGGGGAAGGTCAGCCAGAATATGTTGCTGAACATCCCAACAGAAGTCGTAATTTTTTTAAGCAGGTGTCGTTTTATGGTTGGATTTCTCAAAGTTGTTTACAATGCTTTTGTGCAGTTCTAAGTTGTTCCCTCTTTGGAAGAGAAACTCCCACGACCTGAAGTAAGCTTGTGGCTGAGCAAGTTGGCAGGGTCCCAGGTGAGCGCAGGACACCCAGACCAGGCACTCTGCCTTTAACAAGCTGACGTCCCCTTGTCTTTATGGTCTCTGTTCCCTTCCAGTTCATGGTCATGCATGTAATTGCTGATCAAACAGCAACTGCAATTTCTTCCATGGAAAAATAATTTTAGGAAACTATGGAGAGTATTTTTAGTTACAGAGGTGGAAACAAGGAGAAGGAGCCAGCACCCTGTGATCAGGTCACTTTGTGCAGACCATCATAAGGCACTCTTCAGACCACTCACTCTCACAAAATGCTCTTTGGGAGCACTGGGGTTATTAAAGGTGGCAGCTGCAACACAGCATGCAGAAAAAGGTCTCAATATTCAAAGCAACACTGTTTAGGCCTTCTTCTTCAAACATCTTTTCCTTCTCTGCACCGTAGCGCTTGAACCTTATTTTCTTTCATCTTACCTGAATTTTTTATTTATACCTTATTTAAAATTATTACAATATATGATCTTAAGTTTATTCAGGGTGCAACTCTATTTTCCATACAAAGAATGCATTGGACCTGATTATGGAAATTAATTTGATTCCTTCTATTTTTGCCATTGCTGAGCTATTGTTTTTATTTTAATTTCTTGTGGGTCCAACGAAGATCAGTCCACTCCTCCAGCACAGAGTGCTCACTCCCAAGTAGCTGCAGCTGCACGACTGGTGGTGAGCTGTTGGAATGTGGCACAAGGTGGCTAGCGGCAAGAACAGTGAGGGTAGGGACTGATGTCTGCTTACACTGGTTTTGCCATTGAAGAGACCACAGCTGAATGAGGCTCACTGAGGGGGTAAGTCACGAACACCACCTGAAGTTTGAACCCGCACACCGGCCATGAAGCACATCTCTGAGTCAGATCCATTTGTACAGATACAGGGGTGGTCAGCTCTAACCTTCCACTTGCAAACACAATTATTCTTCTCGTATAGAAGCAGACAATGGCGAGACTTAATGTTCAGATATAAACTTCTGAGAGCTGAGAGACCTGATCATGTACGAAGTTGCTGACAGCCATGGTACCTCTTCCAAGGAAAGACAAAAAATCCTTTCTAGTTATCTAGGCAGGAGCAGCTGATCATTCAGCTCATCCTCAGGTAGCACAGTAATTAAAAACATATAAATACCTGTGCAAACAGGCAGATTTAATTCCAGAATTGGATACAGTGTGGGAAAGTATAGCAAAGCTTTCATATGTGGATCTGCAGAGGGTTTGCCCTGTGCCAAGATCAGTGGCATTCGCCTGTCCTGGTGGTTTTGAAATGTGCTGCTTACCATTTGCAAAGCCTGTCAGAAAAAGAAGAGAAAAAAATACAAGAGCTGTAAGAAGTCTTGCTCTGCAACCAGCTGACACTTCAGACGTGGGGACTGCAATTTTCCGCATGAAACACGAAGTTTGTGCAAGGAAGGATCTAGCTGTCAAAGGGAGTTAAACCTGCTCCAGAAAGCCAGGTAATTTAACAAGTAGCGAATCAGAAATTGGCGCACTCTTTTCACAGGAGAATTTTTGACTGTACGTTTGCAGCAATCCACTTGGTTGGTTTCAAGCACTTCTGAGACAGATCCCTGAAGGTCTTTCCATCTTTCTGTTGTGAAACCAGGATGTTTATTGCTGCCCATAGTAATTTGGAGAGTCAAACCATCACTGCCAGGAGCTGCAGGCTCATTAAACTGGCCATTTAGTAACAGCCTTGTACCCACATTCCCCCATCTTATCATTTCATGTCAACATTAATTCCCTGAATAGTGCGATTGGAAGGCCCGAAGAGCAAACACTTTGCCAGTGGAAACTCGCGGGGCATGGGGAATAGTGAAAAAATAACAGTCTGGCTCTGACACCATGTTTCCAGCACGGGGCTTGCTGTCCTTCACTACAGGCGAGTTCATGACTCTGATGACAGCAGCTTTGCTCTCTGACCCCACAGCAGATTCCCAAATGCCAGCAAACACAAGAGGCAGGGCAAAGTCAAAGCACACACAGGTGGTGTCAATACAGAGCCTTTCTCCGAGGAGGAGACACAGGCCATAGGGTTATACTGCTCTTTCGCTGAACAAATTTTAGCCTGTGAGCTCTGACAGAGGCGCTGGCTGCCAGGGGTGCAATACTGTGGTTGTACAGATATACTGTACACCACCTCTATGGAGGGCAAAGGGCAAAAATACTGATGACGCAGGAGAGAAGCCACATCTCACAGCTCTGCAATTTCTCTTTTAAAACATGGAAAAAGGTCAAGGACCGCATACGCATGTGTTTGTGTACAGATGCACGCAGCACAGCTTAAAGACCCTGAGAAGTGTTTGAGGTCATACTGTTCTCACACCCTGAAAAACTTCTATCAAGCTTTAATGGTTTGATTCACACAAATTGAGTTCTGTAGAGAACTGCCCACCAAAGTAGCCATGGTCTTATGTGCCAATTAAGTTGTTCCCACAGACAAATCCCTGTTTGCAGCCTTCATTTGTGCATGTAAATGATTTGCACTTGTAACTCTGGAAGCAGTGGCTACAAATGAAGGCACACCTTTCACATGTGCTCTTGTTTATGGGACATGGCGTTCGTTTTTGAAAATACAGTCCTAGGTCACTGCACTGAAGGAGGTCAGCCACTGCCCAGGGCTTTAACATGTGTTTTGTCAAAAAGGTTACCTTGACTCACTGCGGTCACTAATAAGGCAACAATATCAACATAAGCATCAGTCCTGTAGTGCTTTCATGAGGCTGTTCACAGGGGAAATAAGGTCCACTTCATTTCTACCTGTGGTCATTAGACCATAAAGCCAGAAATACAGCCTTACTATGCAAAACTTCATTTGAGGCAGTTGTTGCCATGTTCTTGCTTTTCAGCCCCTTTAAGTGAGATAAAAGAAAAGGGTATATGTATATATTCTGACCCTAGTTTCCAAATAACAAGTAGTACTCCTACCATCTTCTTGGCGCAAAAGTCACATGTACCCTCAACCCATCTCCAGGATGAGTAGACTACCAGTTTCCAAGAAAAGAAGTTCCTACAAATCTACACAGTTTGCAGGAATCAAGCCATTTTCTAAAGGATACATACTTAGACTTTTTCTGCAGGACAATCTGTGGATCTCAACAGTAAGTACCATGCATTTATTCCTCCATAGTTGAGACCAGAGCCTGGCCCATTATCCTAGTGTGATTTGCATGTAGCAGTACATTTTCAAAAAGGTTGCCGCATGTGCATTTGAAAAGAATCACTGCATGCGCACTTGTGCCTTTTGCAACACATGCAAATACCTGCAGATGAACTTTAAATAATCTCACATCTGTAAATATGCATATGTGTGCAGCCATAAAATCAGCTTGTGCACCTGCACTCAACTGAACGTCACAGTACAGCTAATGAAGATTCCTTGCAAAACACATTTTCTGTAGGCGAAAGATTTATGCTGGTAAGGCCCTGAGAAGTTGATTGACCACCTATTCGGATTTGTTAGAGAACACTGGCTAAACTGTGTGTCAGGTTACAATTTGTATCTTTTTTTCTATTAGAGTATATTTGGTAAATTCAAGGGCTATATGAGTATACTCAAGCGTAAGAGGTCTTTGCCTGCACAAAGCTCCTTGAAAATGGCTCTGCTTTCCTCCCTGCCGCTGCTCCCGCTTGCTTTCCCTAAGTAGGGGTGAGCCAGGAGGACCATGGGTGCCTCCCCTCTCCAGTGACTGGCTTTGATAAGCCTCGGGTGGGCACAAGGACCACATGCAAACAAATGCAGTTCTACGCAGAGTTGAACGGACCTTCACAGTGGGCAAAGCGGCAGCTTTACAGTTAATACCGCAGAACTGCAACAGGGTGCTACTGTAGCTATTGAGGGATTAACTGCCAAATTCCCATTTACAAACAGCTCCCCAGCACATGGTAATCATGCAACTTACACGGTGGGTTCAGCACCTACTGCACAATGCCAGGGTGCTAAACTGGGAAGGCTTTAAAGCAGAAAACAAATACTCGGAGACGGTCCTTTGTATGCTGCATTCCCGGCTCTTGCAATGCATTTTGTGCCTGATAAGTCAGCACTGGAAACAATTATTGGGAAGTGAATAATGATGGCCCTACTGCCACAGCACCCCGAGCTGCACAGTTTCTGTGGCCAGTGCCTTCTGTAATTGCAGAGGGTTGTTTTGCAGAGAGCATGTTACAAAACAAGCACCAGCTTCCTTGGGTGCCTGCAGAAAGGGAAACCGAGATTTATTTTCTTCCTCTCATGATCATCAGCAGACACTGTTTTCACAAGGATCTCAAGTAAAGGGACAAACAACGGTGCAAATTGTGCAATTTTCACAGTATTCCTTCTGTCGTTCCCCTCAGCTGCCCGAAACCCCTTTTGCTCTAAAGAGAAAGCAACAACACAGGACAGTTTGTACATAAACAGGGCTGTGCAACGTTAGATGAGCAAAAGCCGAGCTGAATTTCATAACTAGATGCTGTCCTAGTCATCAGTTAGTGTAGGAGGTAGGAAGCTGTTTTCTCTCTGCAAGCATTGCTGCTGTTGGGAGTTTATTTATAAGCGCTCTGTACCAAGGAATAAGAAGCTGCTCTTGGAAAGAACTGTTACTGTCCTCTAGCTATCAGGATACTGTCCCAACTTAGCTTCCCCCCCTCGCCCCAGCCCCCGCCACCATGGCCACAGCATTTTGCCTGGAGGAGTTTTTGGCATTGACCCAGCGAAAGCCTATTTAAGACTTCACCAGAGTAAAAGAGTAAAAGGGAATGGTGTAACTCTCTACGTGCCAACAGGTAAATTCAGCTCCAAACCTTTTCCAAATTAGTGGAGACTAATAAATGTGATTTTTCAGGGGCCTTCACAAATGCTGAATGCACTCAATATGATTAAGTGATAAACAACAATGTTGGAGAGTTTGCATTTGGTCTGCTGTAGTAATAACATGATGTCCTGCCAGCAGCAGCACAGAATGCAATGCTGGGAGAGCAGGAAGCTGGTGGGAAAGAAAAAAAAAAATGCAAGCCTCGTCCTTTATGCTTTGCTGATGGGGAAAAATAAATAAAGAGCATAACCTTTCACAAAGGGCTGACTCGGGGATCACTCTGAAGGGCTGGGCCATGCCCAAGGCAGTAAAGCAAGAGGAGAAAGCACAAGAGGTGTCTTTCTCAAGTGCTGCACAGAAAATAGCCCCTCAGCAAAATGGGCACTGGTGCCTTTTATTTCCCTTACTAATCCTGCCACATTGATCTGATATCATAATCCCTTCTCTTCTTTTCTGTCTTAATCCCTTCCCCACCCTCCAATCTATAAAAAAAGTGTATTGGCCAAAAGGAAGGGAAACTGGATTTGGCCTAAAGAGCCCACTAGCAATATGAGCAGGCTCTGATTTCCTAGAAGGTGTAGCATCCTTCCCCTCTGTAAAGTTGTTTCTGCTTTCTGTCAGTAAAAGCAAGAGTGGAAGCAAGCATGACAAGTCAGTGCTGAGTCTGGGCTTTTCTATTTTTAAATGATTGCTCTTGAGTGACCAACTGGTTTGTGGCTAATTCCTTGCACCCAGAGGTCAAGGACAAGTGAAAAAAGTCGCTACATGGCTCGCATGAGGCCATGGGACTGTAGGAGAAGGCGAGTGGAGAGGGAGGGGAGGTGGGCAGTGTATGGCAAGAGAGGAGCAGCACCACTGGGCTGCAGGGGTGCAAAGTACTTCTCGGTGGTACTCCTGCGGGCAGATGACACCTCAGGCGGCCTCACAGCCACACGGGGATCTTGGAGGGGAGAGACGCCAGCGTCAGTTTTACACTTCCCTGCAGGCCAACAGCACAATGCCTGAACTGGTAATTTTTTACACTGTGGCAGGAGAAATGGTTCTCCCTGAGGTCACACCAAAGCAGCGGTGCTGTTTCTCAGCACTGGTCTCAAGACATTGGGAAATTTGTCCTGTGAATCTGCATAGTGGTGTGCTCACTGCATTTGAGTAAACATTGTTCTTTTCTTACTTGGATGCTCACTGAAACCACATCCACTTTTTATGCTGGCTGCTTATACTGTAAACTGACCTGGAGATGTTTAAAAAAAACTTTGAGGCCCCTTATTCAGTAGCCTGCTAGTTATTTTCTCCTTCCCCATTCCTATATGAATAGATGATAATGTCATGTAAGGAACTAATACAGAACTTCCATTTTCCTTTTTGTCTTTCTTCTCTGACCCCCTTTATCTCATGGCATCTCTGCTTACGTTTCCTAACGTGTATGTTACTGTAGCATCCAGCTACCTTCCCCTCTGAAAATGGCCATAGTAGCTCTCCCTCCCTTTTCTACTAGCAACTGTATTCACACTTCACTATAGCACTACTGGTGTAGCATGTACCTCTCTTTCTGTGCAGTGAAGCCATATGAACATGCATATGCTATCACCACTTCTCCCGGTCGCGGGGTGGTTGTGAATAAACCATCGAGGCTTGCCATGGCGACAAGGGTGAACAGGAACAGTGATGCTCTCTTGGAACCTGACAGCCAGATGCTCTGTTGCCAAACTCTCTGGGCTGCCATTCACACTCATTCAAAATGAGTTAGACATCAGGGACACCCTCACCTCCTGATACAGTCCCAGATTTGCACACCATGAGCGATCATATAAACTGAGAGAAGCCCAGCACTCAGAGGTGGCAGCCAAGTGGGAACAGTCAGTGAGACTGTGGCACTAGAAGTGCCATAAAATTTTTGCTTTTCTGTGTAAAGAAATATCAGTCTAATTTTGCTGCCCAACAGTGTTTTCATGACCCGTAAGAAGACATATATTTAAGTGGCCAATGTTCTTGCGTCTCTTCAGGTGGGCATGGCTAAGTGAGTCTTTCTTGGCCTAGAGAGCAGGTGAACTGGCTTGCTTTTCTGTCACTTAAAAACATGCCTTAAGTGTACAAAATGTAAGTTATAACAATGATCTGTTCCTCAGCAACAACCAAAAATGCCTTAAGAGAAAACTCCTGCCAGCAAAAGTCGTCACATTGCTATTCACCAGACTTATCAAAGAACAAGTTGTACACATAACAAATGCTACGCTGACTCCATAAATAGTCAGGTAACAGCTGTGGAGACCACAGGAGTGGTTGCATGAGGGGAAAATCAGCCTTTGTCCCAAGCCTTGAGGAAAGCTGGCTCGTGTTTTTTTCACATGTACCCGTGGAGTTTATGTATGGACAAGAGGGGTGCAGCTTCTGTGTAGCTGGGTATGTGGCAAAGACTGCGTTAGCGATCTTTGCGCTAGGTCATTTGTAAAGACAGATCTCTGGGGTAATAGAAACTGTGAGTAGGTGGCAGGGTGTACATTGGTATTTTGCCCTTAGTCTGATCAATGTGGTTATACATACAGGTTAAAGGAAGAATTGCACCTGCAAACAACTGAATATGAGGTGGGGGGCTAACAAGAATGAGCCAGCAGTGTGTCTTGTTACCTACCCTGCAAGTATCATCACTCAGTCTACACCAGGAAAAGATGTGCCAGGCTCCAGTGCCTTGACATTCTCTTTGCCCCAGCGGTTTCTTGTTTCCTATGCAGTAACAGAATTGCAGAAAAATCACTACCTCCCATAGCAGTTGTAAGATCCCTTTTCAAAGGCCCTGTGCTTTCTCCTCCAAGTGCTTTTATGTGCTTTCACATTGCTCGAAGCTTGTATCACATTGCCAGGGTCAGTTCATTAAAGGCACCAAATCAAAGGAGTTCAATGCTCCTCCTGTGACACTGTGTAAGATAACCAGAAATCCTGAAAATGAAATCCAGGAAGCAAGCATTGCTTCCACCCCATATAACATTGCTTCCCTCAAATATGTACAGAAATTTTTCAGCTTCTACCTCTTCTACTAGGTTTTTGGCTTGCCCTGATTTCTAGGGAGCATAAGCAGTTGCCCCAAAACACAGTAAAACAAACTTAAGGGCAACATGGTACTTGCAGTGTTGTGGCCTCTTCAGGGCTGACAGATGCCTGCAGAAAAAGAACTCAGGTCCCCATCCCATACAGACCAATCACATCTCATGTACTCACATACCAGCTTCTGTCGGGTGGGTATTTCACTAAAACCCTGATGAAAACTACATGCCATCCACAAAATGGTGGTCTCTATGCAGGCAGCAAACTGCATGGTAACTACAGGCTCCACGGAGTAAAAGAGAATGGGTAAGGAAAGAAGACATGTATGGATATTGCTCACGTCAAAAAAAAGTGATATATTTTGTGTCTGTTGTGTTTGTTTAAAAAATAAACATTATATAAAGCATATGATACTTGTAACCCAACTACAGCCATAAACACTCCTTATTCACCTAAGTGATCATCACTTGGCTCGAAACAACTTAGGGGATTTAAAATAACTGACAAAGAAAATTTTGTGATCAATGATGCTGTGAATCTCAGGTGATACTAGATATTAAAACAGTTGCGAAGACGCTTTCTTTAGAACTCACAACAGTTTTAGCTAGCCTTTACCGCCCTCCACTTCAGAATATAAAATCACAAAAGCAACAAGTATAGTGTCAGGAGGAAGGAAGGGAAATAAAGCTAATAAATTTTACCCAGTTTGAATAATCAGATGATTGTCAGACATGTGCAGCTGAAACCTCTTCACTTCAGACTTGTACAAGCATCGTCACTACAGAACAAAATTACAGCTACCGCTGGACTATATTTATGTTGGTTCACAAAAGTGTGCTTATAGCAGAGCACTAGTTCCATGTATTTGGGTATCCTTTTCGATGAAATATATTTTGGGAAATCCCCTTGTATAGTAGTGAACTTTATCAAATGGGATGTGCGCTGCTCTGTCAGTATCTCAGATTAAATCAGCCTAACTTCCACATATGTTAGATAAAGGCTGTACACTAATTGAAGGCATTGCCTGATGCTGGTAATTGAGATGTGAGAGGAAGGAAGGATCTGTTAGTTTCGACCAAAGCCAGATATGAGGAAATGAATGAATGTTATTGTGCATTATCTGGCTGACCTGCAAGGAGCTTGTTTTGCCTGGATCTAGATAAAGCAAAAAATGTAGAATATCTTAGTCAATGGCTAAAATGAAGTGATGGTCCAGTCTTACCCCATAGATGACTGCCCCAACCTAGTCCTCTACCTCTAAATTGAACTGAAGAAGTTAGGCAACTTGTGACAGGTATTCAATGAAGAACTGAATTGCACTGCGGAAGCATGTTTCTCTTTTGCCAGCAGCTAAAGAAGGAGCCCAGAGTAGCTGAGGTAAGGCACCCTCACTGGGTATATCAAGCAAGGTGGAGGGTGTCAAGCTCTGGTGGCGTACAATAAGCCAAACAGACCTTGCAGCAAGGCCAGAGTGCAAAACATTTAACAATCCAGCCCTTGTTTTGGCACCAAAGAGACCAGAAAACCTGAATGGGGATGCTGATATCGGAAAAGTGAAGCTGGTAACACCAGTTCATGGCAGAAGCTGGTCAACCACTCACAGCAAGCAGTACCCGCACCACCCACTTGAGCAAGGGAGTGAATTCCCTCTTCTTTGCACCTTGTTTCTCAAGACCATGCCAGCAGACTACTTGGCTGAAAGGGACATTTTCAGAATCTGTGAATTTTTGAGGTGCGTATTAGCAAAACATGCATGCAGAGTTTGTAAAGATAACCATTTACAGTGGAAACCAAATTGTAAGTTATGCCAGCTGTCTTGATAGGAAGTAGTGGCAGTGCTATCCCAATCAAAACCAGACAACACTGCTCGTACTCTGAAAGAGATAAGCATAGTAAGTACCACTCTTTATGAAATACAGAGTATGACACACCTCTCACCTCAAGCAGTTTACAAAGAAAGGCTTTGACCTTTCAGATAAGTGAGCACACATTTAACCTCTCTCGCTTTAAGCACCGGGAGCCAGTGGGGTTTGTGAACATGCCGGATGTAGGCATGTACTGTACTAAGACTGCAGTTTGAAGTCCTAATCCTGCAAATACTTCCCTGTGCGTGAAGACATGGTGAAACCAGTGACACTCCTCATACTGCCAGAGCTGAAGAGCTGAAGAAAAAATACGCCTTTGCTGCATGCCAGGGAGGGATAAAGCGCTGTGTAGGTTAACTGCATGTAGCCACCGATGGACTTTTTGCTGTGCTGATTGAGCTCATTTAATGAAAGTTTGGGTATCTTCACTTAGCACATTTCTCGGCTTTGCAGACTGACCTGTTGATCTGCATTTTCTGCCAGCAAGTGGCTGTAATAATGTCAGTCTTTCACTACAGTGTCTTTCTAAATCCTTTCAATAATCATTGGATCAAATGGATAACCAAAAGTACACAGTGTGCGGAGACTGTTGATTTCTAACCAGTGCTCTGTTGTGATCCTGAAACACTGTGTACCTTAGCCACTAAGGCTTTGAATGTGTAGCAAACAGAGCATGCAAGAGCTGCATGCAAGAGAAACTGGGGTTTGACAGAAGAGTCTGAGACAGCCTTCTGAAGAACAGCCCATAATACACTGAATAGAGTATTCACTGGGGACATGGGAGATGCAAGTCTATGCTGCTTTTGTGAATAATTTCTAGACGTTCATTTATGTGCTCTCATTAGAAGTTCCCCAAGTGGAGATGATACATATGTTTTGGGTAAGAATTTGTTTTTTATCTGACCTAGAAGAGACATTTTTGGGGTTTTCATTTCTGCAAGAAAAGTAAAATGCAATTTCACTTTGGGTCAGTCTTGAATTTCTCTGGCACTGTGATAACCAAACCAAAAAATCAAATACTCAGACACACCTTCTACTAGAAAATTATTGGTCTCCAGTAGATGGAAAATAAGTGATAAAAATAACTGCTTTAAGAAAGTTTACTGAATATCTACTTAGATGCCATTATGTTCCCATAAAGTATGTGATTCATTTCTTGTTTATGTTTCCACAGAATATGTGGAATTGTGATGCTTGCTGTTCCCACTAGCACAAAGTCTCAAGTCCAGGAAGCAAACAGTTAAGCTTCTGCAAAATAAAAGTCTGAGCAGCTGTGTATGTACCAGATTGACTTATGAAGTGTCTCGCTTACTCATTGTGCTCATTCTTCATACTATGATGAAACTAAGACCCATCGTCTCCCCTTCCCCCCCACCCCCCCCACCTGGCTTTGTTGTCTTTACTTTTATCTAAAACTGACTTCTAAAGATCACCTTCACCTCCTCTGGGCCGAGCTGACCTCCTGCAAACGGGCCAACCCGTAGGGACCGATCGGCACACTGCTGGAGTTGTTTCCACTCCCTGCTACACCCATAGACAAAATGCAGGAGAGGAAGCCTGGGCAATTAACCTGCACCCAGCTCCAGTGGCAGGCCCGGGTCCTGCCGCTGGGACTTGGTTTTGTGGGCCACTCAAATGGATGCTGAAGCCTCCCGATCTGAGTTCCCTTCAACAGGCTTTCAGCACAGGCAGGATGCCTGGAAGAGGAGGTGACTGTAAGTGTGACTCAATGCCTGCTAGAGTCACTGGGAGCTTTTCCAAGTTGACTGTAATGGGGATTATGCTTGAAGACACTTGCCCAGACAGTATATCCCCAGTAAACCACCACAAGTGAATCTAGATGGGTGCGCAGGCTCCGAAACTAGCTGGTGGGCAAGTTTCCACTGACACCGAGGGCTAAAACCCACAGACAGCCAGCACACACTGTCAGGCTCCCCCCAGCACCTCGCCGGACCTCCTTGAAGCAAGGGTCTTCCTGGGACTTTTGTCTGTGTCACCTGCAACCGCTGCTGTGCCAGAAGCACAGGGACAATGGGGCTGCGTCCTCCGCGTGGGGCAGCCAGGCGAGCAACTGCTTTACTGGCCCTGGCATGAGCATGCAGCAGCCAGGCTGGCGGCTAGAAAGGACAGCCTTCACCCCCTCCTCCAGCAGTGTGCCCCAGCCTCTCCGTTGGAATTATAAAGAGCTGTAAAGAGGTCAGATGCGTCATGCTCTGTGGGTTACAATAAAGGTACTAATTAATGCTTGGGATATGTATAAGATCTTGAATTTAGCAGAAGGCACACTTACAATAGAGCTCTCCCACTGCAAACAGACTCTAAAGAGAAGAAGTAGGGTATCTGTTGGTGAAGTCCTTGGTGGACATCCAGCTGACCTCATCCTCAAGCTACTTTAGTAGCACCATGCCATCCTTTGCACAAAGCAGAAGCCCTGCCCTTGCATGTGCTGGAAAGGGCAGCACTGAGCATTCATGCGGGATGCTGAGAGGCTTTCTAAGCTACCAGGAGGACCCGGGCAGCATGAGGAGCTGAAGGAGGAAGAGACAAACACACAAATGGCTCTGAAGCTTGCCTGGCACCACCTTGCATGCAGCTGCAGTGCCCCGACAGCGTCAGGCTGCCCAGCAGTGGCTCAGGGATGGAACAAGGGGCATGCAGGGGGCTGTCCCAACCCTGGCTGCTGCACAGGGAGCTGGGGCCTTCTGCAAATAGAGCTCTATTCCTGTCATGTTGGGCCCTTGCTCGTCTTGTTTTGTGTCCTCACATGACACGAACCCTTTACAGCCACTTTCCAAAACCTACTCTAAAGGTATTATTAGAAGCAACTAGACTTGGAGCTCTTTAAGGAGTGTGCAACGCCAGGCTGGCCAAGCCTGAGGGTCCTGGGGTGGCTGGCACCGGCCGGGGACCCTGGGCAGGACTCAGTGCAAGGGCCGATGGTATGGGGCACCCAGCCCTCTTGATGGGGCTGATATTGGCCCCACGTGGCTGACCCCAGCTCAGCTCCATGCCACCCACAGCCTTTGGGCCAGCAGGCACACCTGTGTGCCCGGCTCCCCGGGCTAGCCCGCCACCCGTCCCCAGCACTGCCAGCTGCTGCAGGCTGTGTCCAAAAACTGTTTGCAAAAACTGTTTGCACCAGTGTCCTATTGAGCAATGTTTCACAGCCACAAGTCTGGCTACAGTGCACACACGGTGACACATCCCCCTGAATACATTGCAAAGGGGGAGGGAAGATTTGGGACTTTTTAAAAAAAAAAAACAACATTTTACTTTCTGTCTGCAAAGTAAGATGATCTCCGTGAAATCTGGGCACCAAGTGTATCTCTCCTGGAAATATCAGGTTACACTCTGGGTTCTGGTGGATGCTTTTTGAAATGTAAGTTTTTGAAATACAAGCTATGGGAGGTGTTGTTTACAACCAAGGCCAAGGAAATCACAAAGGGAGATAGAACTGATAGGAGATACAGTTACCTTCTCAAAAGCAAATTTGACAAGGAGAGGAGGAAAGTTTGTGCCCTGATACTTCTAATACAAGCAGAAAATGGTTGGAAAATATTTACTACGCATCTCTGGCTCAAATGCCCCTTGGACACCAGTGAGTGCGAACCTGTATATGTGCCTTACTGTTGAGATATTTGGCCATCACGTCTCAGATACCCATTTGAAGGGAAAGTTCTTCAGGAAAAGCAGCCAGGGCTGAAATAACAACATCAAGGAGGAGAAACTGGCAGCTTTCCATAAAGCTTGCTTCAGCTTACCACTTGTTCCAAGAGGCCAGCCTGATGACTGATTGTGGGAATGCTGGGGACGCGTGGTCCAAACGGAGCCGCCACTGACTCCCTGGCCAAGGGACGGAAAAAATAACCAAGCTACCACTCCGGCTTTGGTCTAATATGTATTTATGCTCAGCTTTGGGGATGGGAGTCAGCTAAATAATCGCAGACCTTGTTTACACACTGTTCTGTTCATGTGACTGCCTGGATCCAGCCCTTTTATTCCTGAAAATAAAGAAACCGCTCCGCTCTCACTGCAGTGTCTGCTGCCGAGGTGCATGCCTGCCTGTGCAAGAGGCTGTGCAGCATGGTGGCCGCTGCTGCTGCTGCTGCTGCTGCTGCTGCTGCTGCATGGAGAGGGAGCTTTGGCAGGACTGGCTTTGGGGAAGCTCCCCTGGGGCGATGGAGCAGGTCTGCACTGCCCAGCAGCCTGTGTGCTTAGAGAAGTCAGCCTGCATGTGGAAACATGCTCCTACTTGTCCCACAGAAAATCCCAGCAGGAAGCAGGAAAAAGGAGGGAGCCTCCCCCAGAGTATCGTTTTCCACATCCCACACTTTTTCACCTCTGACCCAAAGATGGGTCAGCGCTGACACAACAGCGAGACAGAAAAGCCAGTTCAACGTTACACCAGAAATCCTTCCTTTGGCCCCCACTTCTGCATGCTTACAACTTGCACAGGATCAGCTTTATGTCTGTGCGCCACTTTAATGACAATTAAACAATTTTTTTAAAGAGTTTAAGCAGAATGCAAATCATGAATAGACTTCTACTGGCCACCTGAAGAGAGTAAATCTCACATTTAAGACACAATCCTTTATTTTCTTATAAGCCTCACAGCCTCAGCATTACAATATTACTCATATTCCTGCATAGGCTCAGGCTGTATAAAGTAGGACGCAGAGAGCACAGGCCAGAACTGCAGAGAAATCTGTTTTCTGACGCTCCTGCCAGCAGGGATTTTCTCGCATGCCTGCCAGCATGCAAGCGCTGTCACGTCATACTTCTGTATGTGCCATTCTCGCTCTTAGGATTATGAGCAGGGAGAGAAATAAGACTCTAGACAGTGCTGGAGAACTGGAAATCAAAGCTACGGAGTTTCCAGCGTGACATGCTACTCTAGAAACCTGAAAGACTTTTTGATAACAAGGAAATGGAGGCATATTTGGAAATATGGGAGTGAGGGATCATAAAAGGATATAGCCTGAACTCCTATAGCTTACTATAAACCAAACAGCAGACGAATCCATAGACATGCAGCAGCAGTGAGCAAAATCCAGTAACCTGTCACAGAGGAAAAACATTAAATCCATGACTTTGCTGTGGTTTTGTTCTCCCCTACAGATATGTTCTTCACCAAGCTGGGCAGATTGCATTTTACTGTCAGTAAAGCGTGTTGTAAGTTAAGCAGTTTGCCCTGTTCATGAATTGGACTTACCTTCTTGCAACATCTTAGTAATTCAGAAGTATTTGGTAAAGGATTCATGTGACCACACCTTAGCCTTTCATTGGGTCACGGATTGTTTACATCAACTATTTACTATAGCAAATAGTTACCTCAAACACATGGGCTGTCTTTGTTCCATGGTTACGTACTTGCTAATTTTTAAAGAAGAGAAACAAGCCATAGAGAATAATGCAGCATCTGACCAAGGATTCACAGACTCAGGGAGAGCACTGCAAGACACATATCCGTCTGGCTGACAGATGAGAGAGAACTACAGATATTTTTGTGAACTATGTCAAAATACTTATGGACAAACAATATGTCTGTGAGTTTATTCACAAAAATATTTACAAATCATTTTTTGTGATTTGGCCAGTTCTATCACAGCTGGGTATGTCCTGCTGCTGAAAAAGTGAATAATCTGAGCTCATTTGTCACCAATTACCTATAAAAAGTGCAGATCAGTACAATTGAGTCTAGCGTTGTAATGAGCCAAAGAAAAACTGCTGTAATAGTTAAAGAAGGCAATGTGTGTTTTCCCACAGAACGCAATATACAGAGCAGCTTTTTGAGCGCATCTTGGGAACAGCCAGTCTGTGGCATGTAACATGAACATCACTGCACTGTCTGGAACTGACAGCATCCATGAAAATTTAGAAGCGTTTAGGAGTAAGGCATGCCTTTCTGCATTGTGCAAGAGGGGAAAGAGAAAGAAAGGTGGAGTCGGGGCGTTGCCAAAGCTCTGTGTCTGCATTTGCAGGGGCTCTGCCAAGCAAAGTGGGTCCTGGAGCCAGACAAGCATTGGCAGGAGCCAGCATCAGGGGATGATGGCAAGGCAGGGAGAAAGCCCTGACCAAAACAGTGTCTAGTGAATATGGGTTTCATGTGAGGCCAAGATGTCTTTAATCAGGCGGGAATGCTGAGGGCACAAATGGCTTTTAACGGCTTTCACACACGCAGTCCCACGCGCTGGCTGCAGCAGGAGGCAGGAGTGGGGTGGAGTTCTCTCTGCGCATTTGCAGACCAGGCACTGCAGGCTCCTCACCAGAAACACTCCCCAGTCACCCAGCGGGTGAGAGCAGCGTATGCCAGGGGAAGCATATCCTTCACGGGTATGTGCTTGAAATCATTTTTCAAATGCTTGGCCAGCTACTTCTATCAGCAGGCTCACCTTAACATACTTAGGGACACTGAGGGCTGATTTGTGTTTCTCTGGCCTTAAATCTGTCCTTACAAGCCAGCTGGGAACTAAGATGTGAAAGGGTGAATTAACTCGTGGCAGCCCCAGGAGATGGGTAAAGGAGGATGTGATCTAACGACGTTTTCCTCCTCTGTCCGTTCCAAGTGGCGATCAGGCAGCTTAGTCTCCCTTCAAGATCAAGGCCCAGAAATAAGCATGGCCTGAAAGCACCCGCAGAATAGGAAGGAATCACGGGATAATTTAGGTTGGAAAAGATGGCTGGAAGCCATCCAGTCCACCCTCCTGCTCAAAACAGGGCTAACTAACTCTGAAGTGAGACGAGGACTGTTTTCTATCAAGCTTTGAGTATCTCCAGGGATGGGGACGCCCAGCCTGCCCCAGTGTTCGACCCTCTCAAGGAAAAAATGTTTTTCTTTATATCTTGTTCCAATTTCCCTTGCTGAAATTTGCGGCAGTTTGCCTCTCATCCTCTTGCTGTGCAAGGCCCAGCAGAGCTTGGCTCCCATCTTTACTACAGCCACCCGTTAGGGAGTTGACGACAGCAATAGATCAAGCGCTCCAGCCCCCTCAATGCCTGGACTCAGTCCAAGTTATCGGTATCCTTCATGCACTGGACACAGGACTCCAGCTGCAGCCTCACCAGTCCTGAGGAGAGAGAAAAAAATCACGTCCCTCGATGCAGATCGGGGCGCATTTTGTTTGCTGGCTGCAATACTCAACATGCCGGCCACCAGGACCCTCGCTGCTTTTTCTGCACAGGTGCTGCTTTGGCCGGGCAGCCCCCAGCCCATACTGTTGCATGGGGTTATTCCATCCTAAATGATAGATTTTATGTTTATTGCCATCAGGGGGTTCGCGTTAGCTCCAGCTTGCTGAGGGGACCCTGAGTGGCAGCGCACTGCCCTCCTAAGTAAAGACCACTCCTCAACAGTCCATCCTCAGACTCAGTCAGCATGGTCTCATTCCAGCATCCCTTGCGTTGCCACGACTGGGACAAACGGTCAAATCTTTGGATGGTGGAAATCAGACCAGCTACATTATCCCATTGGCTTCATATGTCACTTCAATACATAGTAACTGTGGACCAGCCCCTCCTTTGAAGGCAAAGGAGAGGGGAATTTCTGCATAATAAAGTTACTTTTCTCACTTACAAGAAATGCTTTATGGAGTCTTTTTCTAAACATGGGGGGGGTGTCCCAAGTGAACATTTTCGGACCCACTTCTGCTAAGTTCACAATGCTTTCAGCTTTCATTGTTAGTGGTTTTATTATTTATGCATTTTTTACTAGTAAACAATTCTTAGAAAATATTTGTTGTCAGTTTTATAAATTGACTTCATATTCTCTGAGGATTTTCGCTACACACAGAATTAAAATCTTCCTTTAAAAGTTCTCCCTAGTAAAATGCAAATTAATTGTTCACCGCTCTTCTTTCCTTCGAGGCACAGCATCCCGACAGCAGAAGTGGTTTTCTGTTGGCTGATTTCCTTCAGTGTTGCACAGTTAGTTTTATCGTCTCTCATTTTTTAGCAATTAGTTTCTCTTCAGCTGTGCCCTCAAGATTTCAATTTATTTTTACAATGAAATTTTAAAGAAATATTACAGATACTGTGGGCCTGCAATGTTAGGGACAGGCGTTTGGATCTAAATTTGGCTTGCTTTCTAAGGTGAAGTGAACCCATAAACAAAATGAATTTCTAACTATACCAAATAGCTTTATTTTTCCCCACAAACTAGTTTAAAACCTTAAGATGTCATGCACCTCAACATGTCAAAAGGCAGAACACAAAGAAGTTATTTTCCTCATTTCTCCTTCCTTAAGATGAAATACTGAACCAGGCCCATCCTTAAAATAACTGCAGACCCACCACTCTCTTCTTTAAGGCAACATTTTAAATTCTTTTTCACAGGGAGTAGTTGCCGAAGGGTATCACGCTCTGCAAGCATGCTTTTGCTGTGAAACGCTGTCTCCAGTTTAGCTGATGCAAGGCTTCAAACCCAGAGATGAAAAAATTAAAATGAGTTCCAGACCTTGACCTGCAAGCAACATCCACTAAGCAGCCAGTTTTGTAAGAAAGGTCATCTTGCCTTTGGCTTCAGCTCAGCCTAAAGAGAATATGGCCGGTCTTTTTGGCCCACAGAACTCTGTTTCTGCAGAAAAGGTTGTGGTGACCCAGGGATTTGTCAGGAATGCTCAGAAAGCCAAAGTCAACCTGGGCGCAGAAGCTCTCTTCATGGCATCCACACTCTTTGGACAAGCCAGATACAAGTGTCATTCACTACAGTTCTCTTCCAAGGAACTAAAGAAAGAGATCATATCCAGTCTTTCATAGGAAAAAGATACAGAAATATCCTTAGGAAAACACAATGGTGGAATTAAAGTTATCTACATTTTACTAAGAC
Organism: Aptenodytes patagonicus; assembly: GCF_965638725.1. NCBI lineage: Eukaryota > Metazoa > Chordata > Aves > Sphenisciformes > Spheniscidae > Aptenodytes > Aptenodytes patagonicus. The sequence continues at coordinate 50,463,720 of NC_134982.1, read as the reverse complement.
TTGCCAGGACATTGCCCCCTTGCCAGGTCCTGTAAAACCTTTGGAGAACAAAGTCCTTTCTGTGTCAGTAAAATATCCCTCTGTACATGCTAATAAGTAACACAAGGGCCAGATTCTGGGCAGGGGACAAATAATAATAATCAACTCTGCGAGCCTTTCCAGCATGCCCCAATTTAAAGACATCTAAACAAAGGAGCATCACCTCGCAGCTGAGTGGCTCACCCCAGCTGTCAGGCTCTGCTGGCCACCCTTGGCATCCATCACAGCCTGCGCTCGTCCTCAGCCCTCGGACCTCGCGCTGCATGCAGCACACGGGGCAGGTCTGCATGAGACTTTTCTTTTGTGAAGAGTAAACAGTCCCGAAGTTTATAGATAAATAGCTTCCCAAATTCAGTGGTTGTTTTATCTTGCAGGGATCACACCTATTAAAGAGCTTGCAAGCTCTTTGAAGAAAATTGTGAATGGCAATCACATACACAATGGTTACGTTTCAGTTTTATGTCTCTTCCCTGCTTCATTTTTAATTTTGGATGCATTACTGCCATGCCAGAGAAACATGCCTTTGTCTTTTTCAGCCTGCATGACTCCGTGTGTGGGTGAGTGTGCATAGTTGGAGCGACAACCCACATGCTTACAAGATAGATATACTTGTTGGCTAATCATCCTTGCTGAGGGGAGAGAGAGAGGACAGCGGCTGAGGTAACTGTGCAGGAATGCAGAGTACCCAGCACTGGTGCCATGCTGAGTTTCAGTCCCCCCAGGCATGCTTGAAAAACTGTAAAAGTGCACAGTGCAATCCTCATTAAGGTAGAAAGGGCAGACCATATGTCTTGGAAGAGCGGTATTCATTTTCCTACAAAAAAGTGTGTATGGGTCCAGCTGTAGAATCAGAAACCCACTTCCCTATTTCCTCTTTCACACATTGTGTAGAAAAATCAGCAGGTGCCAATGAAGGTGGGTTTTCTTGTTCTGCGTTATTTTTTGAAGCGAGCTGCACTCAATGCTTCCATAAGGGAATCTAGTATTTCAACATTAAGACCTAGGTGTTGTCTCTAATTAAAAGTACATAGCAAAAGTAAACACAGAAACAGTTTCCGGGAGGAGTAGAAGCTAAGTAAAGCTGAAGACAACTAAACCGTAAGGTAACATACTGTGAGATTTTTTATCCTACCCAATAAACAGGGACATATCTTGGCTACACCATGCCCACACCTTGCCAAAGGGTATCCAGGTAAGCAGAGGTACCGGGTGTTTCAGATCCTTCGGTGGCACGGACTGCACTGGCATGATGCTTATAAAGCAGCCTGGGGGTCGCACTTCTCATTATCATACAAATAGTAAGGGAAGTCAAAGATGGGATAAATCTCTCAGGACTCCGAAGCATCCGTGCAGCCTCCCAGGGGAGACAGTCGCAAGATGCCAAATTTAGCTCTCATCTCATCCCTTTGAATTGGACAGAGCTACCACCAAGGTAGTTTGGCCCAATGTTTACAGCTTCCTATTAAAGTTAAGCACAGCATCGCTCCTTTTTCAGCAGCAGCACACTCTCTGTGAATCACTTAAGGGTGGCAGTTTGCAAAACTGCTTTCAGTGGCTGCTCTTTCTTTCTGAGTTTTTACTCTGTAACAATATCCTGCTATATAAATACAACCATAATCAGAGGCCCCATTCCTTCAGCTTCTGCAAAATTTAATATTTCTCCAGTGTCATTGCATGTTCCTGATAATGAGCAGCACTGTATGCAGAGGGAAGGTTCTTCTAATCTGTGCTGGGTTTTCTGCTCCTCTCAGGGTGACACAAAAGTCAGTGGTTTCAATGTCCAGACCTGTTCTGCTTACACCTGAAAAATAATGGTCAAGCAATGAAATCTCCCTGGAGAAAGGGCAAGACTATTTCTGTTTGGGAGAACTTACAACAACAAAAGGCTCACAGAAAGGGCCAACTTGGAGTTAACTCTTGTGCAGTTTCATCCAACTTCTCCTTCAAGCCACATAGCAATGACTAATATGACTAGTGTTCATGTATGTGTAAAGTGGTAAGGCCCAAAATAACCTTGCCTCTGTTGCATGATTTGGGTGGGAGGAAAAAACCCTTCAGGTTTACTTAGCTTTATTTGACGTAATTTTGTTGGCTGTTGGCTCCTTAGCTTGGGACTCCTGAATACTCAGGGCTCCCTGCTTACTTATCAACACCTGGGCTGTATAAAATAATACTGTCTTAGCCAAACACCTAGAGATGAAAGCATGTCTTGGGAACTAAGGGAGATGGCACTTTGCTGCAGGTAACCTTTAATTTTGGTTTCAGATGATGGCTGCCTTCCCGCGTCTTTGCTCAGGTCCACAGGTTCAGTTCAGAATTCAGGAAACAATTTGTAGCCTTTGCCTTTAAAGTTTCCCCTGACCTCAGTCCTATCACTACCAGAGGTTCTAATGCTTGTCTTGATACAACCATGTTGAGACAGTTCACTAGGCAAAGTAGGCTGACAGCCAGCCTAGTTGGCCACCTTTCCAAAGTGACTTTTAGGTAGTGTAAAGCCTGCATCTCTGCGGCTCTTCAGCCAGTATAAGTTAGAACAAGCCTCCAGCCGATGAAATTAGATGACAGTGGAAAGCACCTGGACTGGCATATCACTGTGTTGGACATAAGGGAGAGCACGAGGAGCACTTCCACAGGAAGGGAAGGAAATTTTGCCCCCTCAAGAACCAACACCTCTAATTTTTGTTCAGTTTTCAAATTGCAAGGAATTTGTACCTCTTCTCTGAACACACCTACATCCTGGTCATGGTATACAGCTTTCCACAGAGAGCTCTCCCTGCCCAATCATACCATAAGGTTTAGTGGTGGACTTGGTGGTGGTTGGTTAACAGTTGGACTCGATGATCTTAAGGTTCTTTTCCAACCTAAATGATTCTATGATCCTGTAACTAACCTCTTTCTGACCCACAGGTAGAACTTCACTTCCAGTGTCTGTGAAGAGTTGCTGGTTATAATTTCTACTTTCATGGAAGATGTTCCTCCAAATAAAGTTAATTTGTCTCTTTTCCTGTATTTTAAGTTACAACAAAAGGTACCTGCATTAATCAGATACCACCGAACCTTATTACCCATCTTTGGCAGTAATGAGGCTGTTATGTTTGCCTTTTTTTACTTCAGTGGCAATAACAGACATTAAATAATTATCAAAGTACAAGTATCAAATGCATACATTGAACTGCAATCATTTTTCCTTAGTAAGCAGTATAGCCCTCCCTGAGTTCTAAAATATGACTTAATCAGAATAAAAGGCCTTCCTTCCAGACAAAATTAACAGTGAAGGCTTGTGCTCCCCTCATGGAAAAGGCATACTCATAGGCATGATCATTGGACCCTTGCAATGATATCTCTGCCTTTAAAAGCAAACAGAGTATGTATCTTCCCCTTCCACTTTTCTGAAGACAGGTTCTGTGGAAGCAGACTGTAGGGAGCTGAACAACACCCTTCCCAGACATCTTTATACACTTCCCCTTTAAACTTCTGGGAACTCTCTTTTTCTGTATTTCTGGGGGTACAATACTGCTTCAGGGACCTTTTTGTTATGCTTTTGACCTGCCTGTGCACTTGCCATGTACCTGCTGCCAGTACCTGAATTTTAAGCATTTGGCCTCTAAGCAGGGTATGTTGAAAACATATATTGGTGCCACAGTGCTAGGCACAGAAAGTCCCAGGACTGCAAGTTTCTTAAGAGTATCAGATAGAGGAAGGATCCCTATGTGCTTGCCCTTTTCTGGTACTCTTCTCTAGACATCTGCTCTTGGCTACTGAGAGAAAAAAGATATTAGTCTGGATGGACCTTTGTTCTGAACCTGTATTGTTATGTATTTCACTGAACTTTGTCCAAAAATCAAGCTACATCGCTCACTGTTTACATATGTGAATACTGTAAAACGTATTTTTAAATGATAATGTATTGCTATAATGTTATCTGCTAGGAAGAAAGCACAGATAACATCTAAATGAAACCACAAAAGTCAGTAGTGACAAAGATGTGTTATATTACCTAATCTGTCCTTCCAACGTACAGTATACCCTATGACTTTTTTGTGATTTTTCCAATTTACTTTTAAAAATTGTTGTAATGCAGTACAGCAGAGTCCAGCATTGGTACATCTAACTGGTATCTTAGAAAAAGAATAAATGTAAAGAACTTTAAAAAATAAAAATACACTCCAAACAACTGTAAGTAACTGGAAGGACAATAAATCTTTTAGGAATAGATCACATTTCAGAAATAACATTATCTTTTTTCTCTTTTTTTCAATGATTTTTTTAATAACAGCTTAGGCACCAATAACAGCATCAATGAAGGGCTTCAGGTAATAAAATCCTACGTTCTTCAACATTACTTGTGTTTTCTAAATGTGTGGAGCCTGTCTCTGGTACTTGGAAGCATAAAGTTGGTAAGGAGACACTCTGCAAAAACGAGAAGGGCTGGCATTAGCACACTTTTAGCAGGGATGATTATTACAGGCAATTAGGCTACATAATTGCCCTAGGAGAGGAAATCATCTGCTGCTAAGAAACAAAGAAACCTTAGTTTCTAGTAGCAGCCCCTACCAGCTGATGTGCTGTTGCTCTGAAAGGCTTTGTATATAAGTGCATTTGGTAACCTCAATTGTGGGCTATATTCGGTTTTCGTTTCAGTAAACAATATGCCCGTGGCAGATTAGAATATTACTGCGAAAGCTGAGTCAGATGGCTGCTTTCTTCTGCACTTACCAGAAAAAGAAATTTTATCTCCAGCTTGTGGAAAGAACTGCAGCTTCTTAAGTTTTCCCCTAGGCTTCTGATTTTCCCTGTAGCTTCAGACAGTCGTGGGGAACCTGTCCATGTTATGCTTTCAGCAGATAAGTGGTTGGCTTGGTGTAGATAAATCAGCTGCGTGATGGGGAGCTCTGTGAGGCTGGGGCAGGAGGAAGCCCCTTCCCTTGGGGCAGGAGAGTGGGTGGGCTGGGTGGCTTGGCACCTTGGGGTCACCGGGGCTGAAACACCCCTGCAGCCACTGGGCACCTCAGAGAGCGACAGCCGGTGACGTATTTGCTCCCTTGTCCTGCTTTTACTTCAGCCCCTGTCGAAAAGGCACTGCAGAAACCTAAAGAGGGTAACCAAACCTTATAGAAAGGCCCCTGGAAAGCCTGGAGCAGCTCGCTCCTGCACAGGGGACCTGCACAGATGCATCTGCAGCTGAGGGCTCTGCAGAGGCAGCCGTACAGGATGTGGGCCTAAGGGGGAGAAATGCAGGTTTGGGAGGTGGGGAACCAGTTCTTGCAAAATGTCCTTAACCAGCCGAGGCTTGAGCAGTAACGTCAGCACTTCTGGGAGCAGAGCATGTTCCAGCATCTTCTCCGCAGGGTCCTCCTGGATCTGGCCTGCATGGGCTTATTATCATAATTAACACTGCAATTTGCTTTAAACGACACACCACAGTAAGTTATTAGCAATTCAGGTGAAGGTACGGTGAGGCCAGTCAAATGTTTACCTTGTAAACAAAGCATCATATTAGCCTTCAGTTCCATGCAGATGATGACCTGTAACTTAGGTGATGCAGCAGGGCTGTTGTAATGTCCACAAGCTCTGGAGCCTGGTTTCCTCTGGAGGTGTATCTTAACAGCTGATTGTGCATGCTGCCTGACTCTGTTTCTACAGCTGAAGCATTTAGAAATCCTTTGTCCGAAGAGGATTTTCTGGAGTCCGTAATAAGTTATGAGCACACACGACAGGCTTGGCGTCAGTCAGGGCACTGAGTTGCTCTGGTCTATCTGGTCATCAATTTTTACAGATCTTGTAGGGCTCAGTTATTTTCAAGAGCTCTGGTCCTGTGGCCAGCTGGTTCAAAAATTCAGTGTGGAGCTCTGTATAAGGGGTTCAGTGCTGCAATCGTAGGTATAGGACACCTCCTTCTGCCAACAAACTCCAGGGACCATTTCCACACCTGATGCCTTCCACTCAGCCGTATCTCTCGGGTTGTGCTTCCTCAAAAGGCAATTTCTACTGCTTCCACATTCAGGCTAGGTAAAGCACCACTAAGCTCCGCTGGCAAACCAGGTACAGAGCAGCATGTATTTCTTATTGGTTAGATATGGAATAATTAGGGTGTCAAAACTATATCATACCATTGCTCTGAAAAGCACCACGCTGCATTGCCTGTAGCTGCTTTGCAAGACAAGCTCTTGCACAACTCACTCCCTTCTTGCTTGAATAAATTCAGTGTTACCTCATCAGCTCCTGCACCTTGGATGCCAAGTCAGGAGCCCTTGATACCAGTGAATTGACAATTATTGAGAAGCATAGCATGAGACAAATATTTCTTTGAAAACACAGCCCAGACCCCATGGGAGAAGTAGGGGTTCAGAAACCCTTCGCATAGTTTTCTGAGTGTTGCTGTTGTTTTTCCACTAAGTGACCTGCCCCATGGGAAGTGTGTAACACAGCCAGAGCTCCATAGCACAGTATCAAGTTTGTTTGTTGGTTTGTTTTTTCTGTTAAAAAAGGCAAGCTTGCAGAAAGTGGCAAGCCAGGGAATTCCATTCTGCAGCAGTGTTCCAGTGGTAATTTATCTTCTGACAAAAGATGGAGCAAAGCACACAGAGACAAAATACAAGATAGTATAGTGTACTATAGTAGTGCCAGATTTGAATCATTCTGCATCTCCTTCCTGTGAATATATGCAACAATGCTTAAGGGTGAGATGCTGTTTTGTATACACACCATGAGGATACGTGTACTCTGTTTAGGTAAATGCATTGTGACTCTTCTGGAAATATGTCTGAATTATTTTACGAGTACAACTATCATGATTCATTGCTAGCATTATTTATCTATTTATTTAGTTTAGCCACCCAGCTCCTCTAGTGCTTCTCAGGACTTAGCTCTAAATTAGGAATTTTTTTTACATATTGCACATATCTGGAAGTGAACAAAACCTTATAAAATTCAAAAGGTACCTTAGCATAGGAATAAAAACATTACATCCTTCCCAATTAAACAATATTTTCACGTGTTACAGGCCATGCAGAATGGCTATGCGCTTGAAAGCTGTTTCAGATATTCCAAAAGCAAACGAACAGCACTTTAAAAAATTTATTTAAACCAAGAAACCAGATTCTGGATTGGAAAATGCTTCTTTCCAGAGAGCCACGCAGTCTACCTTTGCTTTAAATTACACTTGCTAGCCAGGTGGTTAGAGAGACCTGGAACAATTTTTGTCATCACTTCTAACAGGCAGAGAGCGTGCTTCTATTACCCATGGCCCCGAAGCACAACTTGTGCGATTCAGTCCGACTCGCTGAGGCAGTGACCTATGCAAGGCTGAGCCTGGAACCAGTGGGGGTGAGCGGTTCCCACCCAAGACAGCACAGGCTGTGCACAGTCCATCCATCGTTCCTCTGCAGCACTCCAGGAAGGGTAGCGTCCCAATAACACAGTCATTTAGTACAAACTATGCAGTGCTTGTTACTGCTTTCTTCTTCAGCAGTGTATTTGAAGGACTTTATAGCACTACAGAAACAGGGCAGTATGGAAGACAGAGAACATCTGTATCAGTGAAGGATACAACTGATCCTTTGGAAAAAGTGAAGTGCTTTACCATCTTTCTATTTTTAACTGCATCCAACCAGCTTGCACTTCATTGCTCACTTTCCATAAATGTGCCTTCAACAGCATGAAACCACCTAAAATGACAGTATGCATTTTTATGATGCATTAACTCTTACATGCAGAAAAACAGCCTACAGCAAGGAGTTTGCTTTTAACGTAGGCAAAGTTAAAGCACAGAAAAATTGTACAACAGCAGTAGATACTGGCACTGGTGTGAGATTTCATAGTCTCCCATTCAGTAGCTATCATTTCCTACCATGCAAGAAGATGCATCACCTTCCACTTATCTATATTAAAAAAATGTTTTGTGACATTGTAACAATTTAATCCAGTTATTCAGATCCTGATGTAATATTTTCTCTTGAGATACAGTCCTACTCATGCTTATGTCATCCGGAAATCATCTGCAAGTGTTGCATACCACTGTACCTACGAAGAAGGTCCGGCCGCATAATGAGTGGCAACGGAAAAGGACAGGTTCCACGTTGGGGACAGCCCCTGCTTTGGCTGGCACACGACCCACACAGTGCCCCGGCTGCCCTGTGGGGTGGCATGGCAGTGAGGCAGATCACCATGCGTGGCCCATGGAGCCACCTGCTCCTCAGGCACAAAGGCAATGGGCCAGGCAAAGCTGTCCCAACGCTGCCAGTTGGGCAGTGCTGGTCTACTACAAAAAAAAATCTCTGGCAACCACTTCTAGAAATAGTCCCATTCATCGTTCTTGCCTCAGAAACAATTAAGTTCAGCAAGCTGCTGCCAAAGCAGATTTTTAACCCTGTTAATTCAAGAGCATGCAATTGTTTAAAACAAATTGGTATGTATATTACACTAAAATCTCTTCTTTTGTGAAAAGTAGGCCAACGTATTTCTCTTCTTTTATTGCCAAGACTTGCCTATTTATTCTTAATCAGCAAATAATTGTGCTGTACGTACCTCAAGTGTGGTCCTGTGAACTGAATGCCCAATAGCAGCTGGAAAGCATTAGGCAGTCCCTTAGAATACATCTTCCAGCTTGGTTTCTTCCAAGAGAAATCCTGTTTGTGTGCTCCAACTCTGTTCTGCCATGTGAACGAAAGCAGGTTAGCAGGCAAAGATCCACAGATTCATTTCAGCCACTCAACCAATCCAAGCTAAAACACTTATGCAGCTGTGCCCTACGGTACACATTCTTAAGCAGAAGAGTAAAGCCTGAAGTCTGGTATGTAAGTTTATGGCTATACATCTAAATAAGCTGATAGGGTGGAGAGTTTTGACTCTGGGCTGCCAGCTGAGCATATAGGTATCTGAATGTACCTAGTAGGTATCTAATTGAGGTGCCTTGTTTCTGGAAGTCAGATTTGAAACTTTGGGCCTCAGTTACTTGTTTAGGCATTTAAATAGAAATTACTAAGCACCATTGCTTCCTACTGGCTTCAGTAGGATGTGAAAGCTAGGCTGCTATAGCTTAGGTGCCCCAAAACAGGGAGTAGGAAGCAAACCTTAGATTCACCGCTCTGAAAATTCTTAACTTCATGGTGTGGTGGGACAGTAAAAATTGCTTCTGATATTGAAATTCATCTTGGGTGTTCTTTGTTAAATTTTATCACTATTCTGCAATGGATTATAGCACATGGGACTTTCTACAGGGAGTTATAACAGCTCTTCTCAAAAAAAGGGTGGCTTTTTTCTCATCAGTTGTAGCACACAGGAAATATTAAATCAGCCAGTAAACCTCTTTTATATCTCTATAGCTATCTCTCCAATGCAGAAAAAAGAAAACAAACAGTTGCACAAACTAGTTTTGAATCAGCAGTGTGCACTCATACTAATTTTTTTGAAGTCATGATTTCAAAGTAAAGTCAGCTCTACAGAGAGGATTAGACACACAGAAGAAAATTATTTTGTGCTCTTTCCATGCATAAAAATCAGAAAATAAGCATGGCAAAATAATCATATGCCAGTGCAGTGGGAGATTGGAGGAGATTTTATAGCCACTACAACTGTTATGTCTGGGATCTGATTAAAGATACCAATACATTCAAATTAATACTTCACATACACTCCAATATTCTGAATACTGTGTATAAAGATATCTTACTGCAGGACAATGAAGAATAATAGGAGTATTCACTCATTCAGTATGAAATAATTACACACAAAGTATTAACTCAGCTTTCCCAATATCCTATCATTGCATGTTCAGGCTTTACAAAGTGAGCAAATCATAACTGCCGTGATGAAATGGATGAGGAATGAGCAGGAACGAGAAGCTATTTTCATGAAAACCTGTAGAAAGAATGGCTCTGGTGAGGTGTACGTACTGTCTGTACGGCTCCATCCCTCCGCCAAACTCGGTTTCTGCCACTGCTGCTTTACAATGAATGAGGTCCTGTGGATGCAGAGCCATGAGCACAGCTGCCCACAATGTGTGTCCCTACGAGGAATACAATATTCACACATCCTTCTCCACCCACCTCTCTTGCTCACATGTGTGACGACATTTGCTTCCACTAGTCATATACTGTCTGTATACTTGCCATGGTTTAACCTGGGCACACACTGCTCTTTCCTCCTGGGGAGGAAAGAGGGGATCGGAGAGCTGGAGTTAACAGACTTGTTGACATGAGCCTGGTCTCCCTTATGTGTCAGACAGTGGTGTTGTGGCATGTTTCCGCCACCAGCATTTTTGCAAAGACTGTTTCCTTGCAGAACTTACGTTAATTCAAACAGCCTCCACCTACGACTAAAACTCCACCAGTCTGCAGAACTCTAAGGCTGCAAAAAGGGCATGTCAGCGCTCCTTCCCTGAGCATCCAGTGCTATAAACACTGTTTGAACAGATTGTCTAGCATATACACAGGTTTTATGCAAACATTATTCTGTGCAGCAGTTGGCCTGCCGCTTTCTAATATACTTACTATCTTCCTTTCTGTATTTCTTACTCAACAGCAAAGAGAAAGCAGTGTTTACAGTAACTGCGTCCTGTGTGCCAGTATGCATACCTATATCCTGATAAGATGATAAGGCAGTTAACTCAACATTGCATATACTAAAAGAATCAGGCATCTAAAGAGAGGATCACCATCTATAACCAAAAGACAGAGGAAAGTAAAGAGACGCACAGAAGTGTAACAGGAAGAAAACAGCATTAAGAGAAGGGAACGGCATACAAGGGGAAATTCCTGTCAGTCAGCACTATTAGATGGTGAAACAGGTACCCAGGCAGAGAAACGTAAACCCATTGCTCAAAAAATTTTAAATGAAACTTTATACATCACTTCATTAAAAAAAAATTACTTAGAAGTATAGACAGCACAACACAAATGTCTGATTATAATATTTAAATACACAGTTTTGATCACCTAGTGGCACACAAGTGATGAAAAGCAGACCTTCAGAAGCAGAGCCAGAAGCACCACCACTCTGTGACTTCACTCCGTGTCCTGCACCCCCTTCTGTGTCACTAGGCTGGCTCATGTCCTGGGGAACCACCTTTATTATCAATAACTGTTATCCTCGATCTCCTCCCCAGAGCCCCCTGATGTGGCCCACTGTGGCACAAGCAAGCCAGGCTGTGAAGGCACGGCTGGGATGTAGGCACTGCGACAGAGCTCCCAGCAGTCCTTGCCAGCCCTGCAAACCCGTAGTGCCCCTGTCCTGGGCACTTCTGTTTCCTGGGAACACGAGGTACACCGGGCACACTGCTCCCAGACACAAGGTTACTGTCCCTGCCCTCCCGATCCCCCAGATACCTGACAAAACACCCTGGACATCTGGTGAGCCAACCAACATCTCCCAACCAGCTGTCCCCACCACAGTCGGTAATAGCCAAGTCTACTGTCTATCTTTAACAACTGTATAGTTGCTCCTTGCACAGTTATATATCTGAGCACGTAAAGATGAAGTCTACTTGTACCAGTAGATACCAGCTGCTGAATTTTTGCTACGTTAAGTAATGTTGATCATTACAGATATTTGCAGCAGCACATAATTTGCAAGTTACAGCTGCCTTTGGTTGCAACGCCGTATTAATAACATTTGCAGGCTAGCTCAGTTTAATACTATTCACGTTGCAGTGTACCTGCATTGAGCCAGAAGGGATTTCAGGAGAATTGTATGGGTCGCTAAAATAAGAAATTGTGTACCTCTCATGAGGCACAGCTTACAGCTTCACAAGACAACTGGGGAGGCTAAGGTCAGCCTCCCCTCTTCTAAGGGGCTAGAGGCAACATCCTCACAAGGGTATTTTGGTGTTGCCGCATTAATTTAATTGTTTGCTGCATAATATATTTCTTCCATAAAAGCTGGAAAGTTAAACTTCCTACCAGGTACAACTATGTATGCCTGCTGTCTCAGCCAACAATTCGGTTGCACTTCTTCTCTGCTATACTTTAACTGTATATGTAATTGTATACGTGCTTGAGAACTTCCTTCAATCTTCTCAGGCCTTTGTTTGAACCTCTCAAGGCTGTAAAGTACTGCTTACACTTTACAGAAAAGTTGATTTCAGGACAGTTCACTTTAATCCGTTCTTGGCTCTGAGTACTGATTAGGCCCCAAGCAAAGAACAGAAATATGTTTCTCAGCTGTAAAACCACTGAAAATGAAGAAACCTGCATTTGCTAAGGGGAAAATATAAAAATGTATAATAAAGCATCCGGACTTGATATTTTCTATGTATCAAGGCAATTGCCTTAAAGGCACTTTCTGTTATCACAGCTGCCAAAGCTGTTTATTCTCTTAGCTCCTCCGTATGACTTTTCTCAAAGTCCTAGAGCAGACACCAGCCGATGAGTGCAGGTTAAGTAGAAAAACTGGCTGCGCAGAAAACTCCTCTATCTTAAGTGCAAGAAGGAATACTTGCAGAGAGGTCTGAGGCCCCTAGAGTTTTTGCTTCAGCCTGAACTCTGGTTACGTTGCCATTCTACAGCCTCTCATGACACAGTAACAAAGGCCAAGCAGTGCTAGATACCTCCTGTACAAGGCAGCATATTCCAGGAATGCTGGAGCTGAATTTGAACTTCCCTTAACAGGAACAATGAAACTGAGAGCAAGCAGCTTCCCAGAAAAGGCAACTGTTTAAGATACCCCGTGTAGAAGAAATGACCACTTTTCAGCAAGTGCTACTGTCAATCACTGCAAGCCAGCCTAGAGGAAATGTAATTGTGATAACTGGGTATTTTTAGCGCCTATAGAGGAAGTGAGTAGTTTAGCTTTCTTGCTCTCTGGAGAAGGGATCATTACTGTGCGATTTTAGTGTCAAGTCCTGGAGCACACATATAGATTGTGCACAGAAATGGGGTGATATTTTTGCTTTTAACATAGGGCCAAATCAGCCTGCCCGTATTAACTTTCCATGACAGGATCTCTAAAAAAGGCCACACCATCCTTAAATTGTTTTGGACTTAATTTAGTGTTGTCATGCAATTAGGTTTTGCAAAATTGGCTTCTGGAGTGACAGCTTCTATTGTTACAACATATGGCAATCAGAGAGCAGCTTGCAGCAGGTGTGATGTTTATTCACTATTAGCTAGTTTTAGATTTAACGATGTCATTCTCATCAAAGCAAATGTTAGACATATTTGACATCTAAGGAGTTTTGCAGCCCCCCCATCATGTTTAAGCTGCTTCTGTCAAGTAGGAACAGTGCAGCTCTGAATGAGTCCTACTAAGTCATATTTAAGAACTAATGATGCAATTTACTGGAGGTCTGTATTCCAAAAATCCATGTTTCTAACATGTATTGTGTTCCTTCAGTAGACTACAAAGACCACCTATTACAATAAGTGAGCTCATTAAGCATGCAGCTCCTTAGTCTTGCAAGCTGTTGCGATAAGCAGCTGTTGCAAGAGGGCGAAAGGTTGAATTATCAACTTGTACAGCACAGCTCTTCGTTCAGCTGGCCCAGGAGAGAAAGTATTTTAGCAACAGCTCCATTACTGTTGAGTATACCTTTGACTACAGCACACGAGCAAAACATCAGTGCTATTTCAGTGACATGCTTCCCCACCCAGTAAGCAAGACACTCCCAGCAATTAATTGTCAAAAATTTATTATGAAAGCTTCAATAGCAGCAAATATTTCAATAAAAATTATTGCATTATTCAACCAGTTCTGCAGAGTGACCCAAGAGGCCTGTTGAAGTCTGTCCGCTTTGGAGTCTCTGTATTAGTCTTATTAACCAGTCCCTAGTAGTCCATCAAATATCGTAACTTTCTTCTGTGTTTTGTAGACAGCACCAACAGTTCCTAGTTACAGTACTCTGTCCAGTCCTTCTGGAAAGTTTTGGCCCACTTCCCCCAACTTTCTCTCTGCCTTCTGAAACAGCTCCACTTGACCAGGAAACTTGCAATACTTCTTTCAGTTCCATGGTATGTCAGCCTCTCCACGGTTGCAGCCTACTGAGGCTCACTGGTAAGGCGAGCTCTTCTCCTCTTTCTCCTCCATAAGAGCCCACTGCATGCCAGACTGAGTGACTTTAATCCAGTCTCTTGACCAGGCTAATCCATGGAATCAGGAGCTTGTTGCACACTTCGGTGAACCCACACCACGTTGAGAATGCAACACAGGTTTCAGCCTCCCCAGTGCACTGGGTCACCATCACTCAGGCAGGGTGATAGTTGGCACCCAGTCATTGACATTTCGGCTCTCTTCACAAAACAAGTTCAGCTTTTCTAGAGCTGGGTCCTTCCAGCCATCTTCATTTGGGTTCTGCAGAAAGAAAAAAGTTGCACACCATGAGTGCTGCCTGCCAGCTGAGATCATGACAATATTTACAGAAGCATTAGCTTAGGAAGCAAGGCATTTTCAGATGGTTTCTGTCCTGACAGAGACAAAGCAGGAAGCAGAGACATTAAGCCTTGTGGGCAACAGAGGAAATCCACAGTTGCAAGTGTAGCCTACTGCTACTATTCAGCTGACTTGCTGTACGGTGTGCGCCAAGCCCCCTTTCTTTGCCCAGAAGAGGATTTGACTACCAGCGGGAGATGGGGCCACCCTGAAAAGCTCTAACCATCCTGTGCAGAGGCTGGTAGCGCAAGAATAGCCCCGGAGGACAGCACACTGAGCACCGCTTGCCTGCCGCAGGACACCCACCGTGATGAGGATGCAGTGGAGGTCGCGTGGCTCCCCAGACTCCTCGCTGGGCCCCACGATAGCAGCCAGCTTGGCCACGTCGTTCACCCGCACAATGTCAATGTCGTTCTCACAGCAGAAGGCCTGGATCAGGGTGAAGTGGATCTGCAGGGCAATGTCCCCCTCATCCTCCTCATCCGTGGCCAGCACGCAGAAAGCAACGTTGTCGGGATCGCTGCAAGAGGGGAGCGGCGCGTTGAGCCCCGCGTCCGGCCCCGAAGCCCCCGCGCCCCGCCCGGCGGCCCCGAAGCCCCCGCGCCCCGCCGTACTTACACATTCATCAGCTTGGCCGACTCGTAGACGCCGGCGGTGAGGCAGCCGCGGCGCTGCGCCGACACCAGCAGCTCGTGGAGGGCCTTGCCGGCGCCCTGCATCCTGCGCGCCGGGAGAGGGCAGAGAGTCAGCGCGGCGCCGCAACCGTCCCCAACGGCCGCCCCGCTTCCCTCGCCCCCCACCACAGCCCACCCGCACCAGCCGCCGCCCGGACGTACCAGTCGTGGCCCGCAGGCACAGGCTCCTGTCCGTGGATCTCCTCCAGAGTCATAGCAGCGGATCCCCACAGCGCGGCGGCCAGCGACGGCTCCCAGCGACGGCTCCCAGCGCCTCCCCGCCGCGCACTCTCCGAGCACTCTAAGGCGGCAGCCCGCCGGCCGCCCTATTTATAGCCCACGGGGCTGCGGCGCCGGCAGCTGGCGGCGCCTCCTGCGTTCCCATTGGCGGGCCGGGGAGAAAGGGGGGGCATTATTATGGTAATCGGCGCGCGCCGGCGAGGAAGGCGGGGGGAGGGGGAGCGGGCGGCTCGTGCCTGGAGGCCACGTGGGGAGGGAGCGGGGCGCAGGCACACGCCACTCGGCCCCGCCCCGCCCCGCCGGAGGCAGCGCTGCCGGTGCGCTGCCGGTGCGCTGCCCGTGCGCTGCCCGTGCGCTGCCCTTGCGCTGCCCGTGCGCTGCCCGTGCGCTGCCCTTGCGCTGCCCGTGCGCTGCCGGTGCGCTGCCCTTGCGCTGCCCGTGCGCTGCCGGTGCGCTGCCCGTGCGCTGCCCTTGCGCTGCCCGTGCGCTGCCCGTGCGCTGCCCTTGCGCTGCCGGTGCGCTGCCCGCTCGCCGCCCGCTCGCCGCCCGCTCGCCGAGCGGGAGCTGGGCTGCGGTCAGCTGCCGGCGCTCCCCGTCCCGGCGGGTTTAGCCACTGGAAAGTACCGGGGCGATTTGCGTCCGAGGCTTGGAACTGAAAATCCAAATAGTGCGAGGGAGAAAAAAAAAGAAAAAAGGTTTTATCGGTATGATTTCAGCAAATGCAGATGCCAAGCCCTGCTCCCGGGAAGGGACGGCCCGTGCAGCAACCCAGGCTGGGGAGCAGCTCTGTGGAGAAGCCCCTGGGGCCATGGTGGGCAGAGATCTGGCATGGCCAGCAGGGACCCTGGCTGCAATGAAGGCCCACCGTGTCCTGGGCTGTATGAACAGGAGCATGGCCAGTCGGTCGAGGGAGGTGATAATGCCCCTCTGCTCAGCACTCATGAGGCAACAGCTATGTAGTTTGTCCAGTTTTGGCACCTGCAGTACATGAAACACATCAATAAATGGGAGGAAGTTCAGATGAGGGCACCGAGGTGTCCAGGGCTGTGGCACTGTCCCGCCATGCAGGCTGAGGGACCAGGGCTGGTTCAGCCTGGGGAAGGCACAGTTCGGGGGGCACCAACCAGCAGCCCCCCAAAACCTGTGGGGCTGTCATTGAGAAGACAGGGCCAGGGTCTTCACAGCAATGCCTAGTGGGGAGATGAGACAATGGGCGTAAGTTGAATCGAGAGGCTCAGATGGGATGTAAGGAAAACCCTTTTCCCCCCAGAACAGTCAAGCAGTGGAGCAGGGTGCCCAGGGAGGCTGTGCAGGCTCCATCCTTGAGGGGCTGCAAGCCCCAATGGGACAAAGCCCTGAGAGACCTGGTCTGAGCTCCCTGGTGACCCTGCTGCAAGCAGGAGGCCTCCTGAGGTCCCTTCTGGGCTGTACTGTCCTATGAACCTATCATTTTAAATTTTTTTTCCAGCAAATAAGAATTTTTTTCAGCTGAGCTTTAGTAAAAGTAGATCTAATTTGGATAGTAACCTGAGCTCGAGTGTATCCTTTAAAATTAATTCAGTGTGAAATGTGTATGATTGCTGAACTGAGATCTGAACCTGTTTGTCAGCAAACCAAGCAAAAGTTAAACAAATTTTCCCACTGTGAATGAGTACGGTCTAAATATCAAAGGACAAATCACTTTCCAAGTCCTTTCAATCTCTGACATCTCGGTTTAGGCTGCCAGTTAGTACTTGTCCACCGAGTAACCACTTCCGACCAGCACCAAGTCATTTAATAGAGGTTGTGGAGAGCCACCTTGAGGTAGACCCGTGACTATTGCAAACCGGCGCTGGACCGAGTCCAGCAGGTTGCTGCAGAGAGCGATCTCTGTAACCTGCCACCCTCGCTGCTCCCTCGCCTCCCGTCACATCCGTCCCCTTCCAAATGAGTTTAAACCCAGACCCCGGGAATGTCCTTTCCAGTACTTCGCTGGGAGTCCTAGATCAACCACGGCTCGTCTGTGACTCTGTGTATGGTATATGCTGCCTGCTCGGTAGTTTCAGCCTCTTTGAGCACCATAATTTCAGAAGTGCTCCTCAAACCGAGCCACTTCAACGGCTTGCTGTGTTTCTGCTTCCAGTTGTTTCTAGTTAGTGTCCCGGGCATTACTACAGGCGACAGCATTGGACCTTGCAGTAACCTCTTGGTGAGCTTCCATTTTAGACAGATGACAACAGCAGGATCTGCCAGATACATCTGACCTCTCTGAGAACATTCCTTGGGTGGTATCTACAGAGCTCTCAGGGCTGGGGAGACAGCTCTGTTGTAGCCGCCAATTCTCAAGCCTAATGATCTTTTTCACCCTACTTAGCGTGCAAAGGCATTCTTGACTTGTGAACCTACACCAGTGACCTGGCACACTGAATTTGCTTGAGCAGGGCATAAATTCTTAGTTTGTTTTCTTTAAAAAATACGTGAGAAGTTGTCAGAAAATTATCTCCCGGTCTGTATTCATGAAATGGCAATTGTCTCCACTTGTTGGAAGGAGTGCAGTGTACATAGCGTGTACCATTCATTCTCAAAAGGTAAAAATCCTTCATACATCTGCCTCTTTTTTTTTCTCTAAATATATAAATGGGGAGAAATGCAGAAGAATAGCTTGAGTGGTAAATGGCAGCTTTAGGTTTTCTCATGAAATGGGGTTAGACACACTGAATGGTACATCTCTTAGAAGTATTGAAGGGCCTATTTCTGGGGTACGACAGTTTCAGTGCACGATGAAATAGGTGGAAAATCCAGGACTGACTCAGAGCTTTGAAAGATGCTGAATTTAACT
The DNA here is from genome assembly GCF_965638725.1 of Aptenodytes patagonicus. Classification (NCBI taxonomy): domain Eukaryota; kingdom Metazoa; phylum Chordata; class Aves; order Sphenisciformes; family Spheniscidae; genus Aptenodytes; species Aptenodytes patagonicus. The sequence continues at coordinate 50,445,588 of NC_134982.1, read as the reverse complement.
ATGACTTCAATGAGTTTCCCATCACAGTGGAAATGAAAGTTACTTAAAATGGATCGAAATTAGTAGGCCAAAGTAACTCGTAGTGGATAACAGTGCATATGTAGTAGTATAACATATATAAGTACCTAAATAATAAACTGATGTATGGAACCATATTGACACATTAATCCTTTTACATGCAAGCTTCCAGTTTCGGCTTAATGACGCAGCACCCTGGAGTTAGGGCTTCATGTCATCACACTTTTCCATTTGCTCCGTTATTCCTGGGTCTCCTAGCACAGATGGTGTTGAAGGCCACAAAGCATTACCAGACACCTGATCCAGCTTATTTCGAACCACGGTATCAACACCAGGCCTCCAATGCAGAAGAGGAGGTGCAGGAAGGAGAGCTGTGCCTGCCCCAGGTCCTGTCCCTGTTTTGAAGGCATCAGCTCCGCAGACATGATACCTTTGATGCCTAATAAGCAAACTGAAGGGGAGGTCGGGCCCCACTCCTTGCTTTCTTGGTCTTTTCCTCCCAAGTTTTTAATTCATCGATGAAGGAAAAGGAAAAAAAAGAAAGAAACAAGGCATGCATTTTGTTTTTCAGCATTCCTGGCCATGAACACTGGAGTAAGGGTGCTGAATGTTTCCATCTGAAAGTGGAAGTTACACCCTCCACTGCCACAGGACACTTGAGCACACTTAGGTGTCCTTAAGTGTCCTCAATATGCTTATGTGCCAAATACTGAACAACAAAATTCACTTCTGTAAATGCAGCTCAGTATAATCTATGCATTTCATGGAAAACGGGTAAGCACCGGACCTCTGGTGGATCCACTGTTGAGTGCTTGAAGCCATCCTGTAGATCGGGGTGGGAACAGCACATGGCAACAGTACTCAGGCATGAATAAGTGGATTTTGCCGTTATATTTGACAGCAGTGGTATAACGCCAGTGCCACTTACCCGTGCTTTTCATAGTATGAAAAGGCTTTCCTGCAAACCCTTTGGTTTTTTTACTGGCAGCTTTAGCACACGACCAAACGCGCCTCAGTCAAACGTGATGCTGCGTTCGCAGTAAAGCTGTGACCTCTGGTGGACACCTAAAATATTACTGCTACAAAAACCGAATAACAGCCCACCGGCAAACGGTACTTGCATTCGGTTCCTGTTTTCATACCCTTAATGTTTTTAGTGAAAATTTAGCAAAAAAAAAAGTAGGCGTTGGTGTTTCCTACATGAAGAAAACCCCTAAAACATCCCCCTAATCTTACAAAAAGTCAGATGCAGAGTAACAGGGAAATAATAGTATATTCAATCACAATGAAGGCAAGTAACCTGCCAGAACGTAACAGATAAAACTGCAGATAGATTACACCCCTGTATAGCTGGTAATAAACGTGATTTTGTCATTTTGTGAGGAAAATAATAATGTATCTCCAAGTGAAGAGCAGCAGACAGAGACATCACCGTTTGGCCTAAGTGAGAGGAGACTCAAGCCTTCCACATCAGAAAAGGCATGCAAGCAGCGGTAACAGCCAGCCCAGCCATGGGGCTTTTACATTGCCCCAACCTGTCTGCTGCTTTCCTGGCTTGTGCTGCATTCCTGGACTTCCCATCAGAAAGACCCTTTTTACCACGATATACCAGTCCTTTCAGTTCAGATGGAGTACCCCCAACCTCAAGTCTTTCCAAATTTGTCAGAACTTCTCCTCATCCCGTTCCAGTCCTCCATCCAGTTCTCTGCCTTTGCAGCCCTGTTGTCCTCACCCAGCAAGCTTCCTTCTCCAGATGTGGCATCTCACACAATAAAAACGAACCCAAAAACCTCTCTACAAAACCTAGAAGTTTTAGGAAGGGGAGCTGTAGTCCCAACTTCCTCTACAAATCCTCTGGCTATGATCAAGCTGGTTTTGTATTTCCATCAGACCATCAGGTCGCCCAGTCTTTGTATTATCTCCTTCCACTGAACCTGACACAGATGCTGCTGATCCCCGTGCCTAGTAAGCCAGACAGCTCCCTCTGTTCATACACTTTGTTCTGTGGCACTTTCGCCACAGAAACGCCACCTGCCAAGACCAAACATCCACGATCTATAGGCAGCAGGGACATTTAACTTACTGAGAAAGCAGTGAAGTAAGACTTTTTGCAGAACCTTCTTTTTCTAAAAAAATAAACCTCCATATTACAAGCCCCAGTTGAAAACGATGCTGTGGGAATAGAAGCAGTATTCATCTGAATTAAGTGTTTTATGGTCTGTTTAAAAAATCGAGTATTCCCACAAATATAGCTGAAGGATGGACAACAATTAATTGGCTGCATAGACCTGATTATTACAGAATGTAGTGCAGATGAGCACAGAGCCCTCATTTCTGTCATCTTTTCAGGTTTTGCGTTAAAAAGGGCAAAAGCACCTCTTGCATTAATTTTGGTCGTTTGAGTTTTTGTACAGACAATGACACACCGCATCAAGTAGCCAAGAGAGTTTGTTTGTAAGTGTTGCTGAATTCACACTGCTAGTCCATTTTTCCTCCTGCAGATCCTATTCTTAAAATAAAGCAAGAAACCAGAATAGTTGATCTCATAATAGAGAAGCATCTTTCTAATAATAGATGAATGTTTCTCTCCTGTTCTAAGAAAAAAAAGGATTGCTTTAGAGGCTTTACAGAGATGGCTATTTTTAGTCAACTCTCCTTTTATACAGATGGGAGGTTGAAAGAAGTGATTTTTGAAAACACATACTTGGAGCGAGTAAGAGCCTTCATAGAGGAAGAGCCAAGGGAAGGGGAGAAATACTGCACGCAGTGACTCGTACTGGAGCAACTGCATATTCTGCCTTGCTTTGCTTCAATAGGTGGCAGCCCCTACCTGATAATGTAAATGGATATCGTTATCTACGACACCTTGTAATCTGGCATCAGCTAAAAGCATCAGCCAGCCAATGCAACTGAGTCTTTGAGATCAGGACACAACTGACCATCCTTGAAACTTGTTTGAAAAGGCTCTTTTATCCCTTTCTCACCTCAAAACACACCAGCAGGTTTGCTTTCATTGACACACTTAAACGGAAGTATTCAGCAAGTTCAAGCACTTCTTCCTCTTCACAAATGATTTATTTACACAGCTGCTTAGATTCCTGTACTGCATTTATCCAGCCATGTGATGCCTAAGTTAAAGTTAGTCACATATAATGTCTTCAACATAGCATTGCATATTTAGGTTTCATATTTTAAACAAGACATACATGTCCTGCCCATCTCTGCCCACCAAGAGTGACTAACAGAGTTACAGAGAGAAGAAGTTTTTCTTTTCATGCTTATCTTCAACACGACAGTACTACACCAAGTTATGCTCGTTAGAGACCCACCCTAGTGTGCATCACCAAAAAAAGGGGGGGGGGGGGGGAGCAAATGCAAACCTGCATTGCCCATTCTGTATTTAGACTGTGGTGAGCTGCAAGTGTGCAAAGAGTATGTGTCTGGGATGGCCAGCTCCACCACCACCACCACCCCCGCCCCGTGCCAAAATCTGCATAATTCACATCCTACTGGGAGCTGGGAAGCAGCTTATGGGGGGTAGCTGATAACATGTCAGGGAACCTTCTGCTGCACCCCAGCTCAGGAGTCCCTCAGAAAGACTGGGAGGCATGATGATTTTTTCCTTTTTTTTTGTTTTTGTTTTTAATTAAGAGCTGCTGAAAGCCAGGTCTTCTTGGCAATGCTTTCTTTCTTTCAGACCAGAATTTTATCAGGGCAAATTTTTCAGGATCTTCTCCTGGGATTTCTGTGTGTCTATAGGTCCAGCAACTGAAACCTTATTGTGCATTCACAGCAGCTCTGACTGGCTGCTGTGCGACTGGAAATCCTAGACACATTCACAGCCCATATGCACCACGGCTGCATAACACCCAGCTCAGTAAATCCTATGTTTTCAGGCCAAATTGGACAGATTGTGCATGCATGTTCAATTGAAGTCTCTGTGCCAGGAAGTCTGCAGTGTCAGATTTACTACCCTTGAGCACACACCTTTGTCCAGGAATGCCTGGAAATCTTACTTAGGAGTATGACTTCAGGCAGACGCTCAAGGTTAGAAAACTACGTAAGTGACACTAAAAATTTTATTTCCTAATAATTTAAGCCAGAAGAACAGGGGCAAATCCAAGCACCAAAAATCCCAGGTTCTGACTCTCCATCCACCCAGCACTGCAGCCCTCAGGCTGCTGCCAGTAATAGTCTCAAGTGAGGCTTTTACAAATAAAACTGGGAATTTCTTGTGAGATAGCTGGTTTTCATCCCCACTTACCATACCTTACCTTACCTTCACATATTTTTTCTGCCATATCTGTTAATATGCTGCACAGGAGCCCCTCTCCTCCAGCAGAATAAAACTACTAAAAAACAGTCGTGTTTTGCTAGCTCTCCAGTCCAACCAGATGACAGTAAAGACTGCTTTGAATGATGACATTGGCTTTCCAAGTGCCAGTGGCTCCAATATGATACCAAAGCGAATTTTTGAACAGCTGAACATAACTTGATCAGCGTAACATTAAAGAATCTGATTTTTATTTTGTTGTATACAGAACTTTCTTAGAGATGCCAACAAAGGCTAAAAATCAAATGCTTAAGAAGATCACTGAACAGCTGTCTGTGTGTTATAATGAAAGAAGAACACAGTCTTTCCTTAGTCCAGATGCTGCCAGAATTATGGGTAATTCTGCAGCATGAAGAAATGTAATTCACAAAGAAGGCAGATGTGTTGCCCTATGTCAAGTGCCTCTCGTATCTCAGCATAAGACTGTCTAATGGAACTTTTATTGCAGAGATGTGCCTAGCTGAGCGAAATAATCCGATCCTTCGTTAGTTCTTTGGTGTATTGTGTCGTAGGTGTAACAGAACAGACAACCTAAGAATGAAAACTCACACGGTCAACACAGACCTTAAATGTGTAACTGAGTTTTTCCATGTGCATTTTCCTGCCTTTAAAAAAAATCTGTGAGACTGGCTTATATCTAAACAGGTTAGACATGAGATTTGATGAGGACAGGGTTACTTTATCTTGACCCTTTTCTTTAAAACAAACTGAAAGGTAAGAATAGCAAAAATCTTTACCGACCTCAGTTATTTGCCGAGACACCTCTGCACATGCCAATTTTCCCTGATCACAAGCAACATCAAATCAGAACATTTCTATCATCCCATCTCTGTGCTAGTGAAAAAAGAATCAGCTTAAAGCTAGAAAATGCACATATTTTCTCTTTCCTTTTCACTGACCCAAGGCAAACAGAGACATTTTCTTTAGATATAAAGAAGTATATTAATTAAGCTACTACGTAATGGTATGTAGAAGTTCAGATTTCCTCTTTGAAGTCTTGTTAGTTAAATGCTGCAAATATCATAGTGAGAAGTGAGCCGTGAATGACCCCCATAAAGTGAAATCCAGTTGCACTCTTTGATGCATAAGGTTACAAAAAGCAAGTGATGACAGCTGATAAATGTGCAGAAATATAACCTAACATTTATGTGCAGTTGAGCACTCTGTAGGACAAGGCCAGTTGGGAGCTATTGATTATGAAATTGCTGCAGTAGGACTATTATTCCAGGCTATCACATTTTGCTAGTGAAGAGTTTTAGTCAGTTCATCTTGAAATTCACTGAGATAGTTTTAACTAATTTCATTAAAATATGTGTATGCCAGCTGGCTAAGTTGTCATGGTCCTGAAGGAACTGGCGGATGAAGTTGCTAAGCCACTATCCATTGTACTTGAGAAGTTGTGGCAGTCCAGTGAAGTTCCCACTGACTGGAAAAGGGGAAACATAACCCCCATTTTTAAAAAGGGAAAAAAGGAAGACCTGGGGAACTACAGGCCAGTCAGTCTCACCTCTGTGCCTGGCAAGATCATGGAACAGATCCTCCTGGAAGCTATGCTAAGACACATGGAGGACAGGGAGGTGATTCGAGACAGCCAGCATGGCTTCACCAAGGGCAAGTCTTGCCTGACCAACCTGGTGGCCTTCTATGATGGAGTGACTACATCAGTGGACACGGGAAGGGCTACAGATGTCATCTATCTGGACCTCTGTAAGGCCTTTGACATGGTTCCCCACAACATCCTTCTCTCTAAACTGGAGAGGTATGGATTTGATGGGTGGACTCTCCGGTGGGTGAGGAAATGGTTAGATGGTCTCATCCAGAGGGCAGTGGTCAGTGGCTCAATGTCCAGATGGAGATGGGTGACAAGTGGTGTCCCGCAGGGGTCCGTATTGGGACCGGTACTGTTTAATATCTTCATCAATGACATAGACAGTGGAATCGAGTGCACCCTCAGCAAGTTTGCAGATGACACCAAGCTGAGTGGTGCGGTCAACACGCCAGAGGGACGGGATGCCATCCAGAGGGACCTGGACAAGCTCGAGAAGTGGGCCTGTGTGAACCTCATGAGGTTTAACAAGGCCAAGTGCAAGGTCCTGCACCTGGGTCGGGGCAACCCCCGGTATCAATACAGGCTGGGGGATGAAGGGATTGAGAGCAGCCCTGCCCAGAAGGACTTGGGGGTACCTGTGGATGAAAAGCTGGACATGAGCCAGCAATGTGCGCTCGCAGCCCAGAAGGCCAATCGTATCCTGGGCTGCATCAAAAGAAGCGTGGCCAGCAGGTCGAGGGAGGGCATTCTGCCCCTCTACTCTGCTCTGGTGAGACCCCACCTGGAGTGCTGCATCCAGCTCTGGAGCCCTCAGCACAGCAAATACACGGACCTGTTGGAGTAGGTCCAGAGGGGGGCCACGAAAATGATCAGGGGGATGGAACACCTCTCCTATGAAGACAGGCTGAGAGAGTTGGGGTTGTTCAGCCTAGAGGAGAGAAGGCTTTGGGAAGACCTTATTGCAGCCTATCAGTACTTAACGGGGGCTTATCAAAAAGATGGCGGCAGACTTTTTAGCAGGGCCTGTTGCGACAGGACACGGGGGAATGGCTTTAAACTAAAGGGGGGTAGATTTAGACTAGATATAAAGAAGACATTTTTTATGCTGAGGGTGGTGAAACACTGGAAGAGGTTGCCCAGAGAGGTGGTGGATGCCCCACCCCTGGAAACATTCCAGGTCAGGTTGGACGGGGCTCTGAGCAACCTGTTCTAGTTGAAGATGTCCCTGCCCACAGCAGGGGGGTTGGACTAGATGACCTTTAGAGGTCCCTCCCAACCCAAACTATTCTATGGTTCTATGATTCTATGATTGTTTTTCTGTTGCTTTTTACTTTTTAGCCTTCTCCTGTTCCTATCTGTAATTCCTTGTCATTTTCTCACGTAGCCCTATACCTCAGTCACTGAGTATGGGATTTTGGACCAAACACATAAATCACAGGTTTCCCTCTACATATTAGGTGTTCATCTGGCAGGGGGAAGGGGTGGGCAGGGACACAGATGGGTGTACATAAGAAGGAGGGTGGCAGGTAGCGTTCCCTCAAAGCATGTGTTGTGATCAGTTACTATCTGGGGCATGGGTATGAACCTGTTTTCAGAAAATATGGATACCTAAAACCTCTCTGACTCCAGTCAGTTTGTGTATGACCCTGGATATGACAGAGCGGCAGCACAGCAGCACTGGTAGATGCTCTTACTGATGATTAAAAAGTCAGTATCCATACCAACAGCATAAGCTCCATCAGCTATGATTTATGCCTGGCCCCTGACACCTGCTCTGAGGATCATATATGTTGTTTGTAATAAACAAGACTTAAGTGAAAGATGCAGTGGTCCTCCACATGGGGACCAGAATGTAGTTTTTCCTCAGTCCCAGCTAATTCCCCTAAGCAGTAGGCAGCAGAATCTCTGAGCAGGACTCTCTCAAGCCCAACGTATATTGGGGTTTGGTGGGGAGTGGGGCTGCCTACTGCCTACTTGTGCTGGCTGAACAGAGAGGGTGTCAAGTACTACCCATGCCAGTGTAGTGTGTAGTTTGAACCAAAGATATGCCCAGGGAGAGCTTCTCGCAGCCCTGGAAATGGAAACTGGACATATGAGACCATCGAGCAAAGCCTTTTCTGCCCAGCTGAATAAACAGGGGTAGCAGCAGCAGCTCCTCCACCAGCCCTGGTTTTGCCTAAGCAGAACAACTACATTTGGTGCCAGCTCCAGTTTTAAAGATGTGGGCTGTGCACCCTGAGCTCTCAGGGCTTAGTTATGGAGGCAGATTTGGCTGAGCTGTGGAGAAGCAGCACTGAAAGTCTGAAATTGCTCTACACATTGATGGAGGCAAGAATTCAGTTTTGGGAACGTCTCCAGTGAAAGCTGAGGCACACACATGGAAAGGCTGGAGGAGTAAGAACTTTGCCCTTCAACTTGCACCCACCCAGTCCCTATCCCTATGTGTCTTTCTGTAGTTGTGTACCCAAAGCCGTGCACAACATCTTTAACTGGGAAGGCAGTGGTTCTTCAAAGTCCCAGACAAGTTTATTGAACAGTGACTCCTCTCCTCATGACTCCGCGTTTGATAATTCACTTTAGGTCAGGGTATCTCATTTCCCGGTATGCAGCTCTGCCTCTGTAATTTGTCTAATATTGATAAGAGAGGCCATTAGCAAGCTTCTTTGGCTTGTGCCTCCAAAATTTCTGAGAAAGAGATAAGGATGCTAAAGTGGGCTTTCATGAGTTATCTTGCACAGTGACTTCATCCTCTGTATTTAGGGGTGAGGAATGAGTAAAATTACCAGCAGACACACACTGATCTAGTCTCTCATTTAATATTCTTCAGTAATCTGCTGAACAGACGAGTGTTAAAAAGAAACAAAGACCTACCTGCTACTACAAGAAACACCAGAAACCAAAAAATACCTGTTATCATTTAGGGTGGCGTTCTCATACTAGTCATTTAAAGCAAAATAGTTTAGATATCTGTTATCGTATGCAAGAGCTTAAAATATTGGTACTAATACTCAGTCTTTTCTATACTCTGCAAAGGACTTGTGTGAAACGGACCTCTAGTGGTTAAACTGGGCATTTCTTCAAATCCTTGCTGCCCCACAAAGTCCTACATCCCACACTTTTGGGGAAATCCTCCATTCAGGATCCTGGCTGAGTATTTCAAAATCTAAGAATGACATGAGATTTTTAGAAATATAATTCCCCTTGGCTCCAATTTGTGCGGATACAATAGAGGGAAAATGTGAATATCACTTATCAGTTACTCAACTCTGTTTCTATTCAGTGTTTAGGATACACACATTTGGAGATGTGGCCCACTCAAGGCTGATTAAGGAAGGCTGGAGATATTGGCACCAACATTTAGATAACAATAATAAGACTGAATTTGCAACAGAGATCTTCTTCCACTGCACAGTGCTGTGCAACAAGCAGTCATCATTCAGAACACAAAAACAACTGTAAAACATCTCCCCGAAAAAGACAATTGGTGAGGGAGGGAAGTCCAGAAATTACACATGCAGCTTGACGTGTGCTAGCACGGATTGTATTGTGGTTCAAAATGGGGAATTGGCTATAGAATTTGGTCATCTCTGTTCTTCAGAAGAGGAAGGCTTGTTTGGTAATCTGGGCATTAGGGCATCTAACTCTGTCCAAGATGATATGTAACCCTGGGCAAAATGATAAATCCCTCTGGGCCTGGCCTAGTTCCACATGTGCAAAACAGGATTAGCAGACTGGCTGAATCTCAGCATGTTTTCTGTCATTTTAAATCTCTCCAGCTCTTGGATTCATGCTAGTGGAGGGAAGCTCTTTGGTTTTTTAATTAAAGCTTTCTGACTCTCACAGCTTGAGAGAAAAGCTAGAAGTGAGTAAACCATAGAGACGGACATTAAAATTTAAAAAAAAAAACAACCACACACACAATAAAAAGAATCTGCTAATTTAAAAAAAAAAAATCTTTAAACCAAACTTCATGACTTCTTTTGTGGGCCTGACTCATGATTTATTTATTGGTTTTATCACTTGAGGTTGAAAGAGCTTGCAATTATGTTGCCTTTCTAAAACTCACTCTTGGCCTTGTCTAGTTAATTTGTCATACCTGGGGATAGAGACAGTCTCTTACACTATAACCACAGTTTCCCTTGTACTGTGATGCCCTGCTCTTAACTGATGCCTTCAGGTGTGACCATAATGTGAACAATAATAATGTAGAACTTCAAACCAAGAGAGTCAAATAAAAGGATTTTTTTTTTCAGTAATAGTGTTATAATGTAATGGTGGCTGCCAAGTTCAGCGTAAATCTCAGCCTTCATTGTCTAAGCTCAGTTGCTCAACTTCTACGTAAAAAGAAGCAGTCACTCCGTGAAATTAAGTTTTCCTCTGAAAAAAACTAAAAAACCCCCTAAATACACTCTCACACTGTATCTACTTATTCTCATTATAATCCTGTATTAAAAGTTATTCACTTTTCAAGTAGAGTTGCGTTTGGGTTTGGTTTTATTTTCTTTGCACTGGGCCTTGAAAATCAAGGCAAGCTATATCTTCTTTCTTTTTCAGATATTATCAATAAGAAGAAGAAATCAGGCTTCTTGGTTGCTCTTCTGCAACCCTATTGTTAACAGAAAAACACCAAAAACTCAAGGCAACCTCTATAACCTCACAAGTTAAATCCAATTAAGATCACTGAGTACCACCAGCAGCAGCGACTGTTCCTTGGATCTTTTTTGCAGAATCACAGAATCACAGTGTGGTTGAGGTTGGAAGGGACCTCTGGAGGTCATCTGGTCCAACCCCCCTGCTCGAGCAGGCTGCCCAGGACCATGTCTAGGTAGCTTTTGAATATCTCCCAAGGATGGAGACTCCAGCGGCGCTCTGGGCAACCTGTGCCAGTGCTCGGTCACCCTCACAGTAAAAAAGTGTTTCCTGACGTTCGGGAGAAACCTCCCGTGTTTCAGTTTGTGCCCGCTGCCTCTGGTCCTGTCACTGGGCACCGCTGGAAAGAGCCTGGCCCCATCCCCTTTGCACCCTGCCTTCAGGTGTTTACATACATGGATGAGATCCCCCCCGAGCCTTCTCTTCTCCAGGCTGAAGAGTCCCAGCTTGCTCAGCCTTTCCTCATGTGTTTTAGCAAAATGGTTGTGCTGCCTGGTAAAAATAGCTGAACGTGTCAAGCTTTTTCCAGCAGCGGGAAACGCTGAACACCAGAGCCCAACGGCTATGTGCTGCTGTAGCTGCACGCCATCAGCTTCAACTTTAAACGACCGCATTATCAGCTTCTCTATTTTACACGATTTACATGCGAGGAAAGTTTTGCTGACTAACAGTGTAAGAATACAAACAGATTTGGTAAAACAGAGCACACATCTGTCCTTGTCAATACCGGCAGCTGTCAGCGCTGCGGAGGAAGGGTGCTGGGTACCGGCACCGGCTGGGCAGGGCCTCCCTCAGGCACAGAAAACCGCCGCTCTCACTCTCGGCAGCCGGCCAACTCGTCAGCAAAGCCGAGGATGACTCTGAACCAGAGGCAGGCTTTTGATTTTCATCCGTAAAGCTACCGCACCGAGGCAGAGGGTCGCCCGGGGCCGCGGGCGCGGTGCGCGGAGCGCGGTGCCCGGTGCGCGGAGCGCGGAGCCGGCGCTCTCCCTCCCGCCGGCTCCCGCCGGGTGGCACGGCAGCGTTTTCTTCCTCCTCATGCGCTCATGCTACAGGGCAGGGCCTGGATCTGCTTTTTCTTGTACACGCCCTCACTTTCGCCAGTGGTGCTCTCCCCCCCGCCCCGACTCGTGGCGGGTTGGGCAATTAAGACGAAGAGGCGGTCCCCCTCCCGCAATGATTGCTCCGCGCGCCGTAGGTGACGTCCGAGTAAGTAACTTCACCGTAATGACTTCAACAGCACTGCTCACAAGGTGTCACCCACGGATTACGCCCTCGCAGATTTGCTGAACACAGCTTCTTCAGTGACTTTTGGAAACCTGTGGAAATCCTTCCATTAGCGTTGGGTTTTCTCTCACAGCCACGGCTGGCAGGTCATCCGTGTGTCACAGTGGAACAAGGCTGAGCGAGTGCTTATTGGTCACCGCTTTGCTGAGCACACCTAAAAAGTTTCCATTGTCATCGCTTTCCGAAATTAAATATGAATTATATACCTTTCTCTTTTATTCCTACTAATTTAGCATCTGCATACAAAGTGGTCAAAATAGGGTAGATTTTGCATACCTGAGCCTAGTACAATGCTTCACAGAACCAGGAGGAAATAGGGAAACAGGTTCCCTGTTTCACCTATGAAGCCCTTGACTTTCAGAGAGCGATGCCTATGCCGAGGATACCTCTGGCAACCACCTGTAGAAAGTATTACTTTTAAAAGTTGAATGTAGCCAGGAGTTATGAAGCATGAAGGGAACCGTGACTTGGAATGAAACTGCTATGGCAGCAAATCAGGCATCAAACGACATCAGCCTGGTTTATACAGTATCCCACTGTCACAATTTAGAATTGAATGTAGTCTGTATTCCAGTACCTGAAGCCCTGCATATATTGTAATGAGGGGTATTAAAGCTATCATTACTTTCTGGGATACTGCTTCTTCAATAATTTCTGTTCATGGGTTAGGTTACACATGAAACTAACTTGCAAGTACTGTTCCAACAGGACTGTTTGCAAATGCATCAGCCTAAGTGTGGATTAAATTCTTGCAGACTCAGGACCTAAATGTCTGTTCCATCACACAGGTTTGGAGTGTGTTTGGCACTGTCTTGACAATTTTCTGACGCATCCATAATAGACAGAAATAGGTTAATAGCATCCCATCTGCAGTCAGACAGTCTCAGATCCCTGCAATTAGATGTTATCATTGCATTTGTGCTTGTAAAATGTCTGAAGGATCCCATGATTTCATTCATTTGCAAACCCACAAGTCTGGTTAAAATTATACTAGAGTAAAAGCTGAATAAATATTTGCAATTTTACACAACAGTGAGATTATGATGATGATAAAAATAACAGTAATAATTAATAAAGTTGAAGGTTTTACACATTGCTCTTTTTCCCAGCGTCAAAACCCAGGAAAAGAACATCTGCAACACTTGAAGTGAAAGCAGAAAAAATAAGTTTCACATGGTATGACTTGTGCACCCTCCCCCCTGAGATGCACACACTCCCTTGGGTCTCCCACTCTTCCTTCCGCCCCTGCTCGCACCAGTTCCCTCCGGCACTCACAGAGGCACCAGCCTCTTCCTGGGGTCACTGCGCTTTTACTGGAGTCACTCCGCTCCCTCGGGAAACACCACAATACCCTTCACCCTGATTGCCTTGGTAAACTCATCGCCTGCACGTCCCTACTCCTGCCTGCACAGCTGGCTGACACACTGTAAATGCTCCACTTGCAAGACACAGACCTTACATCAGCATTCAGGAAATTGAGAATGAAGCTTGTGGCTTGACCAAAAAAAAAAACCAAACCCAAAAAACAAAACCCAAGGGGTAAAAAAAGCATTTGATGCGAACAATGTGAAGACTTGTGTTCTGCTTTCTCATTCTGGGCTTTCAGGCAGCAAAACAGAAACAAAATACATTAGGTTCTCTTTTTGCAGACTTGAGGCCACACTTTGACAGCATAGCCCTGTCTGCACGACAGAACATGGCCTGGCTCCTGTCATTTATTCAACGTACAATTACAGCCCAGAGTCCACACACAGACCTGCTGGCTGCGTGCAAGTCCTATGGAACATCTCTGGCATATGGCACATGACCAAAAAATAATGCCATTAATGCACTATCATACCTCAAAATTTCACACCATTATTTTGCAAAGAAACCTCCAGAAGGCCGTGAGAAATCACCATTAATCCTTCAGATCAAGTTTGCTGCCACACCAAAAGCTGTAATGCTTTTGCACCACATTTCTAGTGCAAAAGGAACAAAACCTCACAATAGTTTGGGGGATTTTCGAGGATGCTTGTGACCTGGAAAAGCCCCTTGCATTGCCAAGCTGCAAGAGGGAGTTGCTTTGCCTCCATTCCTCCTGCTACAGTCCTAGGCAGTGCTGGCCATCAGGGAGATGTTGAGGGAGGAGACTGGGGCTGGCTGTGCCCTACTCTGTGTCCCTGCGTCGCAGGGTGCTGCAGAGTCCCCTGCTGACAAACAAAGAGCAAGAGCCAATTCCTCAGTCGCCCATCTAACTTTGGACACTGCACGCACACAGACTGGCTTTGCCTATTGCGGGGGTTGGGGCCATTACATGGGAATGTATGAGATGTTGAGTTTATTTTTGGCGACCTGAGGCTGGAAGCCTGGTCCCTTGTGTCACTTAACAAGGAGCAGTGGTCACAGTCTCTCAGATGTAACAGCCTTCAGGGAGCATTTCAACTCATCATTTTATAATTAATTTGGATAATTTTGTTAAACTAGAATTGCAGACAGCCCAAGGACATACACTAAACCTGAAAATTTGCAAGAGTCTGACTTAAACATTTTGTAGCTGCTTGGGCCAGCTCAAGACAAGGAAAACATGCACATGACAAAGAGAGAAAGATAGCTTCTGAGGAAGACGGGTATAACCAAACTGCCTGGAACCCAAACTCAATGCTACCTGTTAAAATGAGTGTTCATCTTTTTGTGATATAGCAAAAGGCAAATAAAAAGTAAGCCACCAGCAGCCTCAGCCGTACTTTGTCTGAGGCATAACAGGCAGGGTTGTTCAGCTTTGATTTTTAATTCGCTGTTGCTCTTGGATCTACAGCAGGAATAGCATCATGGGAATAAACAAATTACTCTCTTAACCCAACTTAAAACAGTTTTGGCTGATCCACACAGTCTAGAGAGTAATATTTAACACATGCTAGCAGCTATGTAGTTCTAAAAATGCACGAGATACACGTTTACGTATGGAGCAGTGGGAGGCAGGACCCAATTGCACTAGTTTTCCACTTAATGCATGAGACCAGACAGGCTCGTATATACAAATGTAATGCCTTATATCTCTGAGGAACATATTTGGTAACCTAAGCAGAGCATGGCGCAGGGAGCCTATGGGCAATTAGGCTTATTCACAGAGCTCCATTGTTCTTTTAGGAACCACAGCGCTCCGCAACGTTCAGCCTCCCTGGTGGCCTATATTCTTTGTTTCAAGATCTGCCAGTTGGTTGCTTTGAAATACATGTTTCAGTGATAGATAAACAGCCTAGCTCAGCATATTTAACTGACCTGTTCCCACCACAGCATATTGTTACACCAAGTGGTGAAGTCAGCCCCACATTTGACTTGCAACGATTTCAGGTTTCCTTTCAGAGAAAGACCCTGTTGAAGGGCACCATGCGTACAGCAGATCCCTCTCAGGTTCGGCTGCAAAATACTCCCAGTGGACAACAGTTCCCCTTGTACAGTTGCTTTTTGCTCTCCCTGGTTACCCAGTTCTTAATTCATTCAGTAGGGGGCTGCAGCATTCTGTATAATGCTGATTATTATTGGTTTTCAATCAGCGTGTGGTGGAGGCTAAGACCCTTCACTCTGCCAATTGCATCCTGTATCAGTCACTCCATTCCCTCCAGTGATGGATGTCAGGTTCAGGAGCATTTAGTGCCCCACTCATCCCATTTACTCTTTTAAAAGATTGGCTTTCTTCCAACCCTTTTCAATTTCTCCAGTGCTCCATATTTTATTTTTCATTGTGTCGACACTAATGGTTCAGGGAGCTTTTTGGCCAATTCCTGGAAGTTATCCAAACCTGCAGGTTTTTAAATGTTTAAGTTTAATATCTGCCATTTAATATCCTCCCTAGTCACTTGCTAATGGAATAGAAGGTAATCATCATTGTATTCTTGTCCCTTTCACACATCCATCAAAGACTAAAACACCTCTTCCACAGAGAAGCCGTTTCAAATCCCTTGTCTCCGTTGGTGGCCCTCCCCATCGCAGCCGGGTGCCTGAGGCAGCATGAAGGCAGGGCTGAGCCCATGCCAAACTGCCACCCTGAAGTCCCGTAGGAGAGGAGCCCTTAAGCTCCAAACTGACTGATTTCACTTTTTCTTGTACTATTTCCTGCATCCCCTTATCTTGCTACAGGGCATCCTTGTTATCTGAGGGGGGATGTATGCATTCCTCCATGCAGCTGCAAGGAAAGTAGCCCTGCTTTTGCTGTTACCACCAGGGAGCAAGCCAATGCCCTCACAGACTCCCTCCCTTGGCTGGGATTTTCCCGATTACCTTGCCATCTCCCCCAGAAGCCCACTCATGGATCCAGGAAGCACTGGACTGAGCACTGGATTAGGAGTGTGGTCCTTGCCCCAAAGGAGAGCCGCGGACCCCAGCTGTGTCTGACTGAGCAGCCTCATCGATGTGGTCCCCCACAGCCAAGAGGAGCAGTCCTGAGGAACTCATCAAGTCTCACCTTGCTGCAGGTACGTCGGTCAGCCTGGTCAACAGTGGTCTGAGGACAGCAAGGGACAACACCAGGAGACTGCCAGAAAGCAGCAGGTCAAAATCGCATGGCACACAGGGTAGTGGTCTCCATAAACCTGCAGCCTGAAGTTGCTTTTGATACTTCTTCCTCCTTTCTTGCGTGTCTGTGGTCTCTATTTCCTCCATACCACTGATCCCCCCAAACACCAGTTTTTTAAAAAGATGAACTTGGATCAGACACAGGCTGAAACTAGCCATGCTCTCAAATGCACCCTGGCTTCTGTCACCAAGATGTAGACACACTTTGAAAAACAGTGTCAGAAACAAGGGGATTTCTAGTTGAAGCTGATTCCCCAAAACTACAAAGATTCTGATTCTCTGAAGCTATAAAGAAATACTATTGCTCTCAGACAGTAAGAAACAGTTATCTCTAACTTTGGATCGTGGTTTTCATCAGTCTATCTAAATGGACTTTACAAAGGAGATAAGCATTATCATTATTCCTATTTTACGGAGGGACAAACTACAGTACAGAGTGGACGAGAGGCCTATGGTCACTTATTTGGCCAGTGATGGAGATAGTCACCTGATTACCAGTCAGATGTTCTGGCCACTAACCTACCTACAGAAGTAACGCTTATTTACGGAAACTTGTTTCCTGGTCGACAGTTCATGACCACACGAATGGATAACCAACAAACAGAGGAAATAACTATTTTTTTTTAAATGCAGTCCATTTTTGTCTTTCTCTCTGTGCAAAGGTCTGTGAGATCTGTGTTCTTGCACTCAGACAATCTTAACAACTTAAACAACCATCAAAGATCCCCATGAAGATCTATGGATTTTCCAATAGTGTCTGACTATCCATTTAATTCAGCTTACTTGTGAAAGAGAGATAAGCTTTTACTCTTAGTTACACTAACTTCAGGCCTGTTGACACACATTTTCAAAGCTGTTTGTAGCAGAAAAATCCTAAGGCTGGGTCTGATAAGAGAGTGGCAGCATATTGTTAACACACAGTATGAGGAGCTGATGGTGGTAAAATGCATTCACTTCCACAGAGCAGCTTGAAGATTGCACGTTGTCCTTACAGTACAAGAGCAGGTTAGGAAATGGTGCTTGCTGCTGACACTCCTGACTGCGGGATGTCCACCAGCATCACTATTCTTGCTCTCACAAAGCAGATGGAGTACTCCAGCTCTGCGTGCTAAGTATCTCTGCAGTCCCTGGGGATGGTAGTAGTGATCATAACCAACACTTCAGGAGTGAAACTATCAGTGACTTGAGCAGAAATCGGTTTCCCCATTCCTAAAACATGGATTAAGGAAACCTTACATATCTACACTGAGGTCAGACATTGCTAGAAAACACCTGAAATGAAGTAACAGGGGAAATAAAAGTTTCCTCCAAATGCCCGAGACATTTAAGCAGGACACAGAAGTACAAATACTTAAGGCAAGGAACATGTAGCTTTTGAGGGCAAATTTTCCTTTTCATACTTTGATGCAAATTGAAAACTATGTTCTTGATACCAGTTCATGCTTCAATGGTGTAACTAGGAGCAAATTTAGTGGACTACTAAGAATTATACATCAAACTTTACAAACACACTTTTTGGTCTGAATGGGCCACATTCTTTCCCCTGTGGCATGGATGTACAGCCCTGGACTCCAGCAGAGCTGTACTGCAGGAAATGTACCTAATCTGTGTGCTTTGCGATTACCTCACCATAAGCAAACTGGAAAACTGGCATCTACAGAAAAGCGAAAGTTTTCCCAAGCGCATTTCAACTCAGGTTTGTTTACCAAATAGCTGTAACTGTAGGAATCATTTCATGTTTTATTTAATAATTTACATAACAAATGAAATTGTTCTCTGCAAGCAGTAAATTTGCAAAGACGAGGCTGTGGGCTAGATTCAGCAAAGACATGCACAGAACTTAAGTGCTGCAATGATTTTTAAACACTCAATCCTTGGAAAAGGATCAATAGGTATATGTTATGTCCTGCAGCTGCTGAAACTGTGTGCTGGAAGTCCTTGGTGCCTTAGACTGGCAATGCAAAACACCCGCATCATGGAGCCACAAAAAGCAAGCACTGAGCGCCGAAAATATGTGAAATGTTATCCCACTCCAGAGGCTAAATCTGGGTCAAGGCTGCCAGAATCCTCTTCTGAAAAACGGTTCAACCTAGTGCAATATTGAGATTATTTACAGTACAGAAAGCAATGCAAGAGCTAAGCCTAGGAATAAAACCTGGGAGACTGAAAAGCTGAGCTCTAGACCTGGCTCCAGAGGATGTTTCCATGTATGATGTAAGACATATTAAGCACAAGACCAGGACATGGAGCTGCTTGGTTCCCTTACTGGTAGGCTACTGTTATGCCCCCTCTTGAATTCCCTCTGTCTCGTTCTTCTTTAGATATTGATGTCAAAGGACTTTTGGTACAGAAAATCACTTTTTCATCCCAGTCAGAGTCAATTCATTGCAAGAGCCAAAACTGGGGCAACGAGGGGGGGAAAACCACTGCTTGTAGAGAAACTACAGCCCTGTGGCTGACCTGGGCACACCTGGGGGAGGAACTGCAGCCTGCTCTTGACTCTGAAGCTGAAGACTGTTCTTCAGGTGTATGCAGTTGCTCCTGTGCAGACAGCAGGGATGCCTCAGAGAGCCAGGTAGCTCTGTCTGCTAACACATCCCTTGACATGCCTGGGATGTCAGCTGAATGCAGAACGGCAGTCGGAGAAGCTAATTTCATAGAATCAGAGCATTCAGTAATTACAAATAATACAGGATTAGCTAACTATGTTTGCTTCAGAACACGAAAAGGACATGGTCTGGAGGCAAGAAGGAGAGAAGAAATCAGATTTCACAAACAGGCCTTGCATTTTACAAAGCAGCGAGCAGCCCAGTCATGGGACTTGCCGTATTTAATAGGTAAAATGAAAAAAGACATGTTTAGTGAGACTTTGTACAGCAGTGCTTTCAAATAATTATGCAGTGCTCCTGGCAGCCAGAAAGATGTGTTTTAACTTGTACTTTGGCCTCTCTCACACGGCACGTTAGTAGTGTACTTTTGTCTTGACAAGCTCTCTTGCTTTACTGTCTTGGAGCCAAACCAATGTGTGGTGCAAGCAGGTTCAATTCCAGATCAGCCATTGCAGCGATGGATTTGGCATCCAGCACTTGAAATTGTTCTTTCCTCAGGCCCGCTCTTGCACAGCCCTTAGCACTGACTTCTCAGTGATTGTAATGCAAGCTGAAAATCCTCAGCCTTTTTTAGGATTGGACTTGAAATAATTAAGATAATCTTGAAACCACCAACCTGACCTGACGAGTAGGTTTCCTCCTCCTGATTTCAGGCTTGGATATTAACTTTTTGCTGATGATCAGATTATTGACTATGTTAGTAAGGCTTTCCACAACCCTGGGTATACAAACAAACCAGTTAATGCTTTTGGAAGACATAATTAAAGGTTGCCACAGCTGTTATAAAACTAAAAATCTTTGCATTTTAGACATAAATGAAATAAGTATATAATAATATGTTTTATTATAGGAAAGGTTATAGAAAAGGTTTTATTATAGGAAAGGGTTCCTGTAATAACGCAGTACTGTGTGCAATCAACTTCTGGCAGTGCTAGTTAAGTTAGTCTAAAATGGTTGAAACATGTGGAGATGCTTATAGAATAAAATGTTCCTATAAGATAGTAGTCATGTCAAGCTGTCTTTCCCAATGCATTTGCTGACTTCATTTCTGCCGACTACATGGAAGTGGCGGTATAATAATGTACCTGTAATAGAAACCAGTACGCTTACAGCATGCTAAGTACATTTTGAGCTCATGTGGATAACTGCTTTCCTGAAAGGAGATCTGACACCTCACACCAAGCCAGGAAACAGGCAGGTATACTGCCAAGCGCTTAGCTTTGGTGGAAAGACAATTTAATGGATAGCAATAAAAATATTAAATGTATACTTTTTTGTACTGTGTAATGTTCATAATTTTCATGCAATTGTTCAGTGATGAGAACATAACTGAACAAATAGATAGCTGGCCAATACTTTTCTCTCTACTTGTCCAACAGTCTACAAGTTACTGGGGGCAAATAGCATGCTAATGTAAGCTGCAGTTGATGCCAATGGGACACCACTGTAAGTACCAACAGTAACAAGGGGGTAGGAAAAAGTGGCTGGGGTTCTTTTTTTATCCATATCAGGGATCTGGATAAATTAAAGTGAGATTAGCTGCAGGTCAATATACCACCAAAAAAAACCCCCCAAAACCAAAAACTGCCAAACCCCCAAAAAACTTCAAAACAGACAGGAAAGGGGATTGCTTTGCATTACTCTCATGGTACTAAAAGCTTGGAAGGCTGCCGTAAAAGAAGCAGCGGGGAATTTCTGGGGAGTGTACAACTGGCACGATGACTCTCTGCTACCCGCCTCTCTGGACTTTCTTCTGCTAGGGGGCACATTAGAATAGGGGAAGAGATGAGAGGACGTATTTCCAGATTCCCAGCTGCATTGGACTACAGGCAATTTACTTCTGTGAGAAATGGGTATTTCAAAGCACAGAAAGGAAGCATCTGCATGTGACATTTCGAGGCATCCCTCCAGGTGATTCCTAAACCAGAGAGACCTTTGCAAACTGGAATCTGCTGTGCTGGGAAGAGCTCCAGGTGGTGAGCACTCAAGCAGCTCTGCAGACTTCCCTGCAGTTACAGTTCAAACCTGCACTGGCACCATGCAGTTAAAGCTCACACCAGTGCAGTGGCTAACGCCCACTGCTCACTTGCCCTATTACTCACATACTTAAATGTCAAGAGCACAAGTGAGCCAGAACGAGCAGGGCATTGCTCTTCCCTGCAGATGAGAGGCTGTCCACCCCAGAGACATAAAAAAGATGTAGTTAAGCGTGTCCAGACACCCGAGGCCCCAGTGAGGGGAGAGGAAATCCTGGTGAAAGCACCAGGACCTGAAAAGCAATACAGGAAGGAAGACAGCCCGTATGCGCAGTGCCTGCATCCCGGGCCAGTGATGGACTGCTCTCCTGGGCCCCCGCAGCTGCACCAGCTGTAAGATGCTGAGTGAGACCATCAAGCCCCAACCTGCCGCTGCTGCAGTGCTGCCCTTCAGCCTCACCACATCATGCCCTGCAAGAGCAGGCGTGCCACGCCAGCCTGCCGGCCATGGAAAGCCCCGCCGCCATGGACCGTAAATCAGCACAGCGCCGAGGAAGAAACTGCTGCCCCACCGCCCGCTTTGCCCGGCTGCGGCGGGGGCCAGGTCCAGCCGGTGGTGACAACCACCCCTGCACTCACTTCAGCACAGCCATCCCCACCCCTGCAGGACCCCAGGGACAGAGCAAGCTGGAAAAACCACAACGGAAAAGCTCTCTGAAGGTTGTGCGAGCCCTGCACTGTGGGCATGCTCTCCCTGCAGGGCAATGAGCAGGTTTTCTGTGACGTTTAACCAAGCTGTAGGCACCACGTAGGTCTTTCAAAGTCATCAGGACGGTCCATTACTTAAATCTGGATGGTGACATGTGGGACAAACATTGCATGTGAACAAAATCACACCGTTTCCCTGGCAGCTAAATATCCAAATATGTACTGTGCTCATACATAAATATGTATGTCACTGTATGCCTAGTAAACATGTTGAAAACAGGTTGGAACATAGGAGATTTTCAAATTTTTTTTTCTGCATTATAAGCCTTTAATGAGTGATAATTCAGCACTGAAATCAAGTAAAAGCTTGCTTTTTTGCTTTGTCAGTTATGAAATGAGGACACAGAACAGGTACAGCCGGCAGGTAGACTCTCAGCTCTGAATCCCACTTCTTGCTAGCAGACCATGTTGTTAATCACTGTTATCAACACAGATAACCATAGGAGGGACAGCACAAGGTAGGGCTGCTCTCCTCATGCAACTCAGTCTCCTCTGGGATGCTCCAGGGGCAGGCATACGTTCCCTTTAGAAAACCAACCACTCGTGACAGAGTGGGGGTGTGTGACTACGATAGATACTCTTACCACTGTAATTAGCAGCTTCAGGAAAGGTAGATCTGTATCAGGCCTAGCTAAAATAGACATACTTTATCCTGACAGACACCCCTTCAGCTGGGCCAGCGGTTTTTGAAGTCACTAGAAAGACTGGGGACTGGCTGGGGCTCCTGGTCCGGCCCCTTTGATCTCGGCGGCTCTGTCACACGATAAGCCCGTGCATGATTTGTGTCTCCAGAAATTTTCAACACCTTCCCCGGCCACTCGCACAAAGGCGCACCGGGTGGCCTGTTCCGCGCCCCCCTCCCTTCAGCGGTTCCTCTGAGCCCAGCGGGGCTGGGGGCATCTCAGCAGTGAGGATGCAGCTCCGCACTGTCCTTGCAAGAACCAGGACGAACGCTGTCCTTCAAGGAGCAAAATTCACCTTTAGGGTGGCAGGGTCTACCACCCTCCTGGATGGTTTCTGGGAGGTGATCTGGCTGGCGTCCACCGCTGGTGCTTTGCAGACTATTTTTATGCTCCCGGTCCTCACACTCCTCTTATCTTCCTAGACTGTCCTATGCCATCAGCCATCTTTTCAGCTAGTGTTTCTGTTTTCTGCAGCCATTTCCCATCCTGGGGGTCTTGACGGCTTAGCTGCGGCTGAGCTAAAGCCCTGCCCTGAAAGTGGGACGGCAGCAGGGAGAGGGGGAGGAGGAGGGAGTGGATGTGGTGTGCCATGGTTTCAGGAAGGAAGGGTCAGGGGCAATGAGACCTGTGAGGGAGGGCTGCCCTGAGTGGGCACCAAGCAAAAATGTCAGCACGTCCTCCCCATTGATGCCCTGAGCCCGCTCTGGGCCCCTTACCCGCTCCTCCGGGATCCCTGTGCCTGCTCCCTCCCTCCAGTTCTGGTCCCTCATCCACAGCAGGACAGGTCCCACCTGGTAAACATCGCTGTCAAGTGATTTTCTGAGGCCATGGCTCCTTCCAGGAGGCCCTGGCCCCTTTTATGGTGATTATGCAGTGCTGCAGCGAAGGCTGCTGAACTTTTCACCTTCTTGGTCACTCATTTTTACAAATCACGGCACCACCGCACTTCTGCATATTGCAGAACCGGGGATCTGACCAAGGGGCTTGCTTCCAGCAGAGAAAATAAAAAGATAAATCAGTATTCTAAAGGTTAAAACAGTCCTCAAAGGCCAGACACTCAGCAGCTATAAATCAATGCAGCAGTATTCACTACAGGAAAGCTTATGTCGGTTTACGATCTGGCCTGAAACAATTCAAATCATAGAATCGCAGCAAGGAGATGGAAAGGAATGATTAGATCATCTCCTCCGTCCCTTGAGGCAGGGCCGTCAGGCTATACTGAGTGCTTTGTGCTGTGGTCAGTAAAGCTGTAGCTGGTTGAGGCGCTGCTAAGGCTTTCCACTTCTGTTTTCCTAGTGCTTCTGTTCTTTGACAAATGTATTTTGAGTGAATAATTTATGCTTGGGATATTTAAAGAACAGAAACCTAAATCCTCTATTTACTGAATTCAAGCAGAGCTAGCCTAGAAGGAAACAGCTGCAATGCTTCATTTCCCATTGCCTCCTCTCTGCTGACCTGCTCAGGACCTTCACCCCAACCCAGGGAGAGCATCCTCTCTAGGGGAAGCAGTTATTAGAAGAGTAGCCAAAATCATTCATAAATGACTGTGTTAAAAATGGTTTCCTTAACACGTTAGGGGGCCAGGTGTGTTACAATATGTTTTAGTTCCTTGCATGTTTTATGACAAAGATGAAAGACATGCCATACTCTCAAAAAAAGATCAAAACTCTTCCTGGTAAGTTCACATTATCAACTCCTGCAGCTCAAGCCTTGCCTCTCTTCGGAGCATGGACTCCAAATTATGCTGTCTGATGCCATCTGTTGAATCCACAGGGGATGAGTAAACAATACCAAACTGATTTCCCTGCGTACCAAAGGAACTTGGCTTGCATTCACATTCCCTTGGAGGTAAATCGTTATTATTCTGATTGCTAACTCAGATTCCACTAAGAGCAGAAGGAAAGGAAGGGAAGTGATAAAGGGACCTCCTTTTGCAGCATGGATGCAGTGGAGATCACGGAGACAAGGTACAATAATAAAAGGGACATGATAGGGGCTGCTCTTTTGATGTGCCAGTGAATCACAAGCCTTGATTTAAGCAAATAGGTCTGCATCAGTTTCGCAGATAAGCAAAGGGAGAAAAGTGTGGGTGAAAAATCTACTGATTTTTAATAAGGGTAGGCAGCGTGAGGTACATTTTGTTCTCAGTTAAATTGTCACATAGTAAAGAAAAAACAAAACAGACAAACTTGAAAATTGGGTACAGTAGATCTAGAAATTTATAAATTTATGGGGGGGGATTTCATTTAACACATACCATATATTCAAATAATTTCCTTTTGTAATTAGATCTCTGTCAACATACATTTTTCAATCTACCAAAATTGTGCAATAATTTTATAGTGAGAGAAAGAGAGGGAGAGTTTTGGCCCTGCAGAGACCTAATAGTGCATAAAGACAGGCATGTCCATAGGTGTCCCGTCATGTAACTGGGCAGCTGCAGAGTTTTCAGAAGGTAACACAGAGCACAGGTATTGGGCCACAGTCATGCAAGAGGTAATGGAGTCGGAAGGATGGACAGAAACGAGTTCTTTATACCATACATATTTTCAGGTGAGGTCACATCCGATTTTTATTCACTCTGTGGTTTAAGCCATTAGTGCAGTGCTCAGGGGTGAGGTTCTCTTCCAGCACCTGCTGCAGACTTCCCAAGCACTTTGGCACGTCACTTGGCTCGTGCTCCTTGTTTCCTGTCCATACTAATTGCATCTCCCTGACAGACCCACAGATGCTGGCAAGTCTGAGAGCTGTAGCTCCAGCATGCCCCACACCTGACTAGGTGCATCTCCCCAGCAAGGCCAGCACATCCCAGACAGACCAGAAACGTGCACGAGCAGAAGGGCTCTGCACATGCGACGGACCCTATGTAGGATATGACCCAACAGTTGCACACCACCGGTCTTGCTCTCAGCGTGTGCAAGAGCGCTTCTTCAGGATGGATGCCCAAAGCAGCAGATGACAGATTGCTGCTTAGCACAGTGGTCTGTTGTCAGAAGGAGAAGGGTTGTCAGGCATGTCCTACTTAGGGGATGAAAAATACATCGTCTATAGACACAGGGACTATATGAGTCATTATGACAGATGTAGAAGGAAACAAAAACAGTGTTCCTTAAACTTATTGCCATATCATGGGGAAAATGCAGAGGAAAAAAAATTAAAAGGTCACAATGCCCTTGTGGGGACCATGCAAGCATCTACATGACTACTTTGGGGAGAAAGGACAACTGGAGCAAACTCCAGGCAGTTGTGGGGACAGCGAGTAAACTGTTGGGAAAGAGGTATTTCCTCAGTGTACAAAAAGAAAGCACTCAGAATGTGGGACTTTTTCAGCTAACCCAGTGGATAACAGTAATGACATGGATGGGAAAAAAAGAGCATTTGGAGGCAGGAATGAAGAATATCCCTCAGAGGACAGCAGGGCTAACATCCAGGAGGGACCAGAAAAGGTGCATGTGCTAAATCACCCAGGCAGCAGATACCAGGGAAAGAAAAAGCACCCCCGATCTTCCCTCCAGCACTCACCTGCATCTCAGGTGGTGGCAGAGAAGGAATCGGTGAAGACAGGCCAGGTGTCTGGGCTCCCACCTCGGAGCGGAATGGAGGAGAGTGGCCAGGATCAGGCCCCCCTCCCCTCTGCCACACTGTGGGGAGCTGCTGCAGGCAGGGATTTGGCAGCCTGTCCAGACAGGTCCTGCAAAGGGAGAGAAGAGTTTTTCTGTTTCACTCTGGTTTTTTGTTTGTTTTTAAACATCAACAGTATTTCCCAGTGATTATACTCATGTTTGCACTCATTAGCAGCAGTTAATACAGTATCTTTGCCGTGACACTTGTGGATTCGCAGCTCATCAGTATGGCAGAAGCTTCCTTAGCCGTAGGGTGTCTGGTTTGCGCAATTCAGTTTAGGAAATCTCCCTGGATTTTCCCAGGTTTTGTATACATTTAGTTTTATTGGTGGTTGTGCTCAGCACTTCAAACCCCTCTTTGCTTTTGATAGGGTTTTGTGGCTCTGCTCCATGGCACTCAAAGGCCAGCTGGGAAACAAAAGGAATCTCTGAGATCAAAAAGCTTTCAGCTAACACACCAGCTAACATGCGACTCAGCCCTGCGATAGACTTACTTTGAGAAAAAATCTGTTTCTGAAAAATTTTAAGGAGAATTAAGTGGTTAAGGATGTAACCTATATTTGCTTTTTTTCGCATGTGTTGACAGCCTTATTTTTATAATGGCTTCTCCAATTAGAAGAACACGTGTTAGCTAGGCGTGATTAACTTCAGGCTCCGGACATCACCACCACCCGCTGGCATCTTCTTAAGCATAACTACCCTTCGTTATACTTGTGGATTCACATCTGATTATCTGTTAGGTCACAATTTTAGTTAAAGCATCTAACTGATATTGAGTCGACATGTTTTCTAACACAACGCTTCCCCACCCTTCCTCCCCAATACGACATTTATGTAGTTAGGAAGGCTTTTCAGTTAATTCTTCCAAAAAGAGAATACGCGAAGTCCACGCTTCTGCCAAGGCTGTATCGGTGCGGTCTAGCTGGCTGCACAACAAAGGCAGGCAGCGGGCTACCATGTAGAAATACATTACAGGCAGGCACGGCTCAAATATAGAAACGGCTTCCCGCCCCTGCCCTCGCTCGCCCGGCCTCGCCCCTGCCCGCTCCGCCGCACCCCCGCGGGGCCGCGGGCTCCGGCCGCCGGCGGGCGGGAGGGGCACGGCGGGCCGGGGGCGGGGGCGGCGGGGAAGCCGGCGGCAGGGAAAAGAGGAGGGCTTTCCCCGACCTGCCCGCGGAATGCGGGCGGGGGGATATCCCCTCCTCCGCTGCAACGCGCTCTGGGAGTTCGGGCTGTACCGGAAAATTTGGGTGAACCGGCGCCTAATTTCAAAGGGAAGGAATTTGGTGTAGAATATGCATAACCATTAGCCTAAAGCGCTAGGGCAAACTGCCTTTTCACATGCAAGCAGGCAGGTAACACCCAGCTCCGTGTACGTGCCAATGCCCTCCTAAAGGGGGGAGGATGTCACTGTTACCAGCCTCTCCTCTCCTATTCTTCTTTTTTATAGCTGAAGGTTAAGCTCCGATGCTTACGCAAGCCACAGTCGCGGAAGATTTTTGGCCATCGGATCACTCACAGCGTTGTTGTCTAGTCTAAAAGCTTTATTAAAATTCAGACTTTCAGTTTTAGCTGATTATTCCAGCAGCAACCCGCAGGAGTTCTAACAAGAGCCAGGCAGGTGGTAATCCCTGTCACTATCAGGTAACATTTGTGTTTCCACGCTGCCTTTTTGGAAAGTGGCCAAGACCAGAACCAGACGCACCAAAATTCAGAAAATAACAAATGTAACGAAAGATATTTGGGGGGGGGGGGGGGGGGGGGGGGAAGCAGACGCACCAACGTTCAGACAATGCAGAAGCTCACAAAAGCAATTCTGAGGGGCTTCCCGGGCAATCCACAGGCTGGAAGCGCCACCAATCTCATTTGTCCCGGCAGCTTGATCTCTTGCAGAGATGAAGTTCTTGGAGGGAAAAAGGAAATCTTCCCACCCCTCTCCACAGACTACATATACCTCTGCAAGGCAGCCAGACCAACAACAGCACAACGTAGTGCACATCTGTCTTGGAGACGCTTCTTTCTCATTTTGGCTAGAAAGGAAACGCGTTTCACAAATGAAAGGGCACTTCACCAGGCTGACAGAGCATCTCTGTGGAAATTCAAAGTTTCTATGTTGAACCGTTGTTCAACAAGAAAACCCCCAAAACCAAAATGTTATACTTTTTAAATGGTAGGAAAAGCTACTTTTTGCCACATCCTTCCTTCACGAAAATGGCAAAGCCAAGAGCACTATTTTACGCATGCTGCCGTGCCTCCTTCTTTACCAGTCGAAGCTCCATGTAAAAGGCATTTTCCTGCTCTGTAACTGACACTAGACTCATTATGCATGTAAAAATTAAAAATACAATTATTTATTAATGAATAATCATATTCATTCCTAAGGAACACAGTTATGGACCTCCTCTGCAAGGGTTAAAGTGCTTTTTGGCTGCTTACTACTTACCAGCAATTCGAGCAGTTAACCCAGTGGGGACTGAGGAGTCAGGCTGGGAGCTGCTGTATGTTTGCAGTGCATGTGTAGGATGGAAGCCTGACATTGTATAAAGTAAATGAAGATGGAGTAATGCAGAATGCTCATTTTAAGTAAGAACTTTATCCTTTTTGAGCAAAAAGGATCAAGAATGTTTATAAATAAACTAGGAGAGCAAATACTTTAGACTCCACCATAACAGGCTAGCAATAAACAGAGATTTCTGTAATGTTAATACTGGTTCAAGCAGTAATTTTACACATATGCATGCTGAGGACAATTAAATTATACCAAAATACTTTGTGCGGAGACAAGTCATTCTTACCATTTTATGGTGCTGCATAAATAGTAAGTAATATCATAATGTAACTGTTTTCTACAAAACCTGATCAGACATCATTTCCCCCAATTTATCATCGTGCTGGTTCATACCAACAAGTTCCCAAAGGATCAGCACAGTTATCAGCAGGCATTGATTTCTGAGCTCAGTCTGCATCTTCCTACTGTACCATTTCACTTGAGAAATGAAAATGTTTCTGAAAACTGGCAGTGGGGCAACACACCAGCTTCCTGGGAAGGGAACATTATAAAGCATTTACTGCTGTCAGCGCCAATTCCATTTACAAGGCTGTAGCGCATGGGAAACTTTTCTGCATTACTAATGAATAACAACTTCTGAAAGATGGGAAATTAGTTTGATAAGAAGCCACCCAAGCCCTTGCAGAGCAGGATAAAGGCACCCAGGAATGCATAAACAGGACGGCTGAGTCAGCAGGGTGAAGCAGGAGGGCTGTCAGAAGAACAGTCTCACAGGAGCAGACTTCGACTTTCTGAGAAGCTCCTCGGGGAGCAGCTTTCCTGGGCCCTGAATGCCACAACATCAGCAGGGCACTGATTTCACACCCAGCTTCACCTTCTGGCCTTCTCCGTATGGCCCTGCTCACATCCCTACAGCAGCAGTAGGTCTAGCAAGAGTCAGGAAGGTACTGAGAGCTTCAGACCTCCCTAATTAAATCCTTACTCATCACAGCCCTTGATCTTTCTAGTATGGCCTGTCTTCCTTGTACTAATCCATGAAATCAAGGGAAGTGCTGACAAAAGTATAATTACTTGGGCTGTTGTTTCATGATATGGAACGTTTGGTGGCAATACTGCCTGAAGGTGTTCCTGTTCCCCTCGCCTGACCACCACTCACTCCCAGGGAGGATACCACTCCAGAAGCCTTGTTGAAGCTGCCTGAGGAAATGCCCCAGTTTTAAAAAACCCAAAACCTGCAAAAAACTGACACCACCCTAGGAGAGAGCGTGGTGGATGGGAGAGACTGGGAATGAACAGGATTTCAAGGCAGAGACCCAGGAGCAGCACTTGGATTGTCACCAAACACTCGGCAGCCTCATACACATGAATATTTAGGGAGGTTTCTCCTCCGGGAGGAACTCACTGTATTTTGTGTGCCAGGAGATAGCCAGCATGGCTAGCAATAAAAGAACATGATAATATTTCCATTAGGGAAAATGCGTTTGCGTCTGGGTTCAGCGAGTGGCTGACTGCCTATGATAGCTTCATGCCTAAAGAGTTATCAGCGCCCCTTCCTTTTTATTTTGCACACTCAAGTCTGATTGGTATTTTTGTCTGTGAGGTTAGAGCCAAACTTACTGTTCTTTCTTCCTAATACCACTAAAGCATTGACATTTTGGCTTTGTGAGACACTTTATTTAATGAAAAAGGAAAACAAGGGGGTTTATTTCTACAAAGACTAGCAGCAGGCAAGAGCTGGTGTTACCAAACTTTGAGAACAATTGCTTTCAGGAAAATTATTTTCCAAATGGAGGCTGAGGGCACTGACCACGGTGAACTGAACTGCAACATTTAATTTCATTACTTTGACTGAGCTAAGCTGCATAAGCTTATTGCTACCTTCAGCAACAGAGCATGTTGGCTTGCAGTACTGCGGTTCTGTGGCGGAGGGATGTCAAAAGCTGTGAGGGTTGCTACAATTTTCTCAAGTGCCATAAAAAAGTGGCCAATTGGTCATTAGCTGATCACCTAACAGTTTAAACAGATCACATGCTACTGAGGTCCTAAAAATACACTGGTTAGCACTTAGGGCAGCACTGCTGTTAGACTAGCTCTTGCAGAATTACCATGCATATAGGAAATCTGTTTGATTCCCACATGTGTTTGGTTTTCAGACTTACAGGCTCCATGGCAGGGTGGGGGGGAAACCAACAATCAAACCATCATTCCCTTGAGCTCTGTGCTGCATTATTTTACTGTATGCAATCCTTTTTTGTTTACGAGGCTATATACACCAGTACAGCATTTCTTGTCCTTTCTGGTGCTTTGAAAGTAAGAGATTAAGATGAATAGCAATCTTGCACGGTGGGTATGTATACCTGTCTGTATACATTTATATGCTACTTTCATGTCTGTGAATTGTGCTGGACAGATAATCATGAAAACTTGACAGCCTCTCTCCTTCAAAGCAGTAGAGTAAGAAGCAATTACATGCACTTTGAATACCAGCCGGACAAGCTTCCCACACCATAAAACACAGTATTTAATTTTGAACCTGGAGGAGAGACTCACATCCTTCCATCTTTACTCTGTCCTCAAATAAGATTACCTGAACTGTGCTCCAGGAAAAAAACATGCTGCTTATCATTTGCACTAGCTGCAGAAAACCCCAGCTGAAATTCGCTGACCTCTGTGATACAAAGGGTGAGACTGAATGATCAATCATCTTTAATCCTTAAAATCTATGAACAGAAAGAGGGAAGTGAGCAGCTCACTGCGATATGAGCTGTTCTGTTATCTATGGCACAAGCCCTAGTACGTAAGGCTCTGTGCTTCCTAAACTGCCTCATAAAATCCTGCATTTATAATGGATGTCGGTACTGGGTGTAACTAAACCAGCATGGAGAGTGGTTTAACAACATGTATAAACAAGACCAAGCAATGCAAATCACAGTTCCTGCAACTCCTTTTGAGCTGTTCTTAGAACAGGGAGGAGCAATATACAATAAAGGGTGAAAAATCATGTTGGTTTTCCCCTTCTCTAGCTTTTACTTCTCGTTAATTAATTCATACTGTGAATTAGTTCTGGTTGGTGGATACATTTAGGTGTTTTGTGAGTCTGAGAGCATGTCCTACCTCCATTCAGACTATGAAACAAGCACAACAAACATGCCTATTGACTGGGTATCCGTATTGCATTCGGTCATTTGAGAAATCTGGATGCATAAAGGTCAAATGGATGTCTGAGGACAGGAGGAAGGTGGAAGTATAGAGGCCCATACGTTGCACAAGGGCTGTCAGGGGACAGGAGGTGTGGATGGGCTGTTTTGTCTCTCCTGTCAATCTACTACTCCATTCACTGGTGACAGCAATGTATTCCCTTTTTTTTTTTAAATCAAGGAATATACCTGAGCTCAATCAGATTCAAATTATTAATCCATGCTCCAAAACTACCGTTAAGTTTTCACGCACTACTTGCTGTAAGTCAGTCACCAGGGCTGACTGCAGAACACAGGAAAAGCTTCTTGTGCAATTTCTTAATTTAATTTCATTGGTCTGAAACATCAAAAGGAGTGTTAATTACGTATATTAATGTATATTAATAAAAAATCCTATTCTGATTTCTCAGGCGTTTAATACATGCTTTTAAATTGCTATTTGTCTTTTTCCCTAAGTAGATTTCTAGCTAGCCATTAGAAGACCAATCCCTGCTGAAGTCCCTGTTTGTCGCAAAGCGGCTGGAAACTGGCCAAGAATTATCTGTAAAGCCCAGAAAAGGACAGAGGAGCAATTGGCAAAATCAAGGAAAAAACTGTGGACCTTTAAAATAATGGTGTTGTCCTGTGTTGTTTCCTTCTGTGCGAGACCTCAGTGAAGAAGGCTGTCCTTGCAGAGATCTTCGCAAATCCTGCTGAGAAGGGAGGGGTCACCCAGGAGGAACAGGTTGTCCTCCACATCTGTAATTTTTGCCAGAGATGAAGCAATCTGCCTGGAGACTTTGTTCCTCACTATCATGTCAGGATTTTGCTCAGCTTGCTCTGCTGCAGAGCTGAGCTGGCAGCATACCGCTGACACCCCGGGAAAAGGGGAGAGGGGCTGTGGTGCCCAGAAACCCTGGGAAAAGGGGAGAGGGGCGACAACACCGAGACGGAGGGGTCTCCCTCGCACCAGCAAGGCTCAGCATGGCAGGGGCTGCTTGTCTTGCACTGCCCCCTGGTCAAATTTGGTTTGATGCTCAGAGAGCTGGGAGCGGATGAGACCATCCTGCAGAAATTGTTGGCCAGGCTAATACATGAAGACCGTGAAGAGGAAGGTCTTTCCCTTCCGAATAAATCAGCAAATGCCATTACAAGGCCCAGAAAGGGGCCTTGTATAATACTGCTACTATTTGCCTTCTCCATTTCACTGAAAACAATGTAATTGGGCAAGACTCAATAAGGACACAAGAAAAGACAATAATGCCACCCAACCAGGACATGGTATTAATAGGCTTAAAATCCTAGGGAACAGCAGTTGGTTATCCCATTTTTTTACATGTTAAATAATTAGATCGCATGAAACTTTAATGAAAACATTATGCCATCAGTCCATTGCATTGAGGTTGGAGATAATGTGGCTTCTCATCTTGGTCCGCTGTATCACCAGGACTCTTTTCCTGAGCTCTGCCACTGGTAATTTACTGCGCAAATGGTCAATCCAAGCCTGCTGTTTGGATCTGTATTTAGACTTTGGAAGACCTATCACTTAACATTTGTGAAACTATCTGTTATTCTTGAAAAAACAGCAGGTACCTTAATAAGTTTGGATTTGGGCTTGGCTTATTTTATTCTTTGCTTCACACAGAGAAATGTGAGCGGCTCTTTTGATGCTGTTTGCTTTTTCATCGTTTCATACTATCTAATAATTTCACACTACCAGACTTCCTTGGCTGTTATGCATAAAATGATTTCCAAGTGACTAACTCGCAGACAAACAAATGAGGTTGGGCTCTGGAGCAGGTAAGGGAGCACCAGCTGGGGAGACAAGCGCTGTACGCATCTTGCCTCAAAACAGTGAGATTTCATGAGGAAAGCAGGCAGGAGGATCTGTACAACATCTGACAGTGACTGGAAGGAACAGATACGATACTGATCCCTAAAATCCATTCAGACTGTCTTTGATTGAGCTATTTGTTCAGCTGTGAGGTCAAAGAAAAAGTGGGCATGGAAAGCAATAAATACCATTTTCTTATCCTTTGTTGTAGGGTCATGTAATTTTTTCCAATAAAGGACTGTACACAATAGAAAGAGAGTGAATACATGATGTAAGCAGACTACCAGTGACTAAAAACCACTGCTTTAAAATGCCTGCCCCTAGGCATATCACGCAACAAATCCCAGAAGGTGGAAACTCCAGGCCTGCCCTAACACTGAAGACAGATACAATAACCAGAAACAACAGGCCTTGAAAGCAACTTCAAAACCCTAGGAAGTCTGGGAGTGAGTTTTCTTTATGGCTCCTAATTACAGAATATTTCTTATCTTTCTCTTTATCTCAGTGCAAAAATGTATTTTATATGTGAGAAACATATAAATAAAAGGCCCAGCTGAGTCATTATTTTTTTCTAATGTTTTTCTCTGATCTTTTTTTCTCTACCTCTTTTTTTTCTTTTTTTTTGCTATTTCTTAGTAAAGATGCTTGTTTTCTACTGGACTTTTCTTTCTCTACCTATTTTCATTCCTAACGCCAAAACAAACAACAGTAATTATCGGCTGGTAATGTCCTTCATGATTCCTTTGTTGACATTTTTCTTAGCCTTTTTCTTACCTCCGTTATCCTAAAATAATTAGAAATTTAAAACATTAATGAAATAAAAAGAGTAAATGTTATGTCACCCCTCCTTCTGGGTTAGTCCTGAGGTAGCTATAGCTAAGAGCGCCTGATTGAATTTAAGAGTCAGGGTGCCTCAGTAATGAGGTTTAAGGCAGCGGTTCCACTTTTGTCCAGCAAATAAGCCCAAAGGTGCAGTACAGCTTTCCCATGCTCCTTCCCACATCCTCCTTCATGCCAGCAACAACGCTGCGGCAGCTCTGCAGCACGCCGCGTAACAGGACTGGTCCATATGGAAACCAACCTACTTTTTCAGCCAAGGAAGTTTCCAGCCAGATCAGTTCCTTGATCTGAGCTGCCATACAGCCTCCCAGATGTTCGTGCTGGCACGCAAGAGGTTTCGGGAGAAAGCTGCAGAAGGAAGAGAGAACCAGCTGTTTGGGTAACAGACCACTTTAATGTCATATAAAAGGGATGGAGAATGTTGAAACGAAATCAGAGCTAACAGATTTTATCTAACAGTTTTGCCAGCCTCATCACAGGTATATTAGTTACCACATCCCAGCTGACGGATGGCAACGTGCTAGGTGACCATACCCTGCATCTCTAATGTAATTTGCCATGTAGTTGTGTCACACTGTCATGAAATCATAAGATGTAAATGTGAGTGACCAACAGACTTCTACTTTTATTATTTGCTATCTATCATGTTACTCATGATAGATAATGTTATTCATTACCCAGAAGACTACTAAGAATTTTGGACACCTCCATTCTTGCCCTAGAAAAGTCTCCTTGATTTTGCAGTGTTACCAACTCAAAAACAAAAAATCAGTAAATTGTTCCCAGACAAATGGTTAATCAAATTGCTTCATTTGTAATGGAGGATTTTTTCCAGTGTTAATTAACAAAAATAAAAAGTTTCAAAATAAGAAGTCCTTCAGGATAAAAACTTTTGGCTAAAGATGCCTTGATAATTTTAAGCACAAAATAAATATTTAATCACAATAACTGAAACTGTTTCCTTGCAAATGATTTTGATGTTAACCAATGGAGAATTTCCAGGTTTATATAAAAAAAATCCCAACTTGCTCTACAATAAAACTTTTGCTTCCTCTTCTTCCATAATTTTTTTTTTTTTTTAATTTCTCTGTATGATCTGGAAGTTCTGCAGAAGCGTGAATAAAGAACTTCTAAGTGGGGTGATGTTTTAGACAGCTAAAAGATATCTTTTGCAGATAGCCAGACCGCTCAGCGGACATTAAATGCAGTAACTGTAAGTGTTTGCATTTGTTGTCTTTCTGGGGGGACAGAGAGTTACAGATGTGAATTTTGATATTGTGTACTTCTACTCGCTTAGATTGTTATGCAAGGCATAGAAAAGCTATAAAATGTTCCCAATTTCTGCACGCTTAAAGTGATCTTTTATGTCTTTATAAGTCTCTTGTTAAAGACTGCCCTTGGTCCTTTCCACCCTATCTTTTATTTGCCTTTTTGTTATTCTCTGGAACACAGAGCTGCGTTCCCAAGGGGGTTTTGTGAGTTGCAAATTGCTCATATCAGCTTAGAAAATCCCTTCCTTTCCTGTACTGTGTGTCCTTTTATTTAATTTATAATAGTGAGGGAATTGGATCCTTTGCTTTTGTTCTCCATATGAAATCACAGAAACCTAATAGGAGCAACCAGTGGAAAGGTAAAACCTTACTGTGGGGCAGGAAAGAAATGTCCCTGTAACATCACAGTGGGGGAACCATGACCTGGTTTAGCTTCAGCAAAGGGGTGGTTATTAGGGCAACTTAGTTCAAGCAGCAAGTTATATCAGGTTTTTGCATTCTTTTGGACTGAGAAGGACAAGGGATGCCAGCACAAAAAAACACTGAAAGAAAGAAAAGGGCACACAAGGAGAAGAGTCTGCCTTCACCTTTTATTCACAATGTATTTCCATTGCTGACTTCTCATTTCGTGGGTTCGTGGTTGTCTGAGTGTTGACAGGAATTAATTGGCTTGTGCATTAGTTGAGGCAGATGCCCAGTACAAGAACAGCAGCAACTATGAGATATATTTTTTAAAGTTAATATTCTTCTCTTATCAAGGTCCAAACTTGGAGTCTACAGGTTTTAGCTGGGTAATTCAGCTGAAGTTAAGGCATTGGTACAAGTCAAAGAATCTTGCCAGTCTTGTGATCCTCTCTGAGTGAACTGGCATGTGTGGAAAGAAATTGGATTAAGATGCTATGCTGAATGATAAAAAGGCAAACTCTTTACTCACTACATAAAGGAGACAGGTCTGTGGCTATTAACTTTTACAGTCAAGTTTGTCACTAGACAAATCCCTTATAATTCCATTTCTGGATTTGTATTTGTGAGGTGTGATATGAAGTTACTAGTCTATAAACACGATTGTGGAAAATATGAAAAAGTCATAAGGTATTGTAATAGTGCAGGCAATAAAAATGTAGGGTTCACACAGGAACCCTACACACAGGAAGACTGCAAGTTTAGTATGAAGTTTATAAATGTCTTGATCCATTACTGTCAAACCCTACATTTGCTTTTCCTGCATTAACAACAGAACACCTTTGTTACCCCTCTGGTTTCATACTTACCCACATCAATAGTTTGATATTGACTTGTGTGAAAAACATGTAATTGAAAATAATTCCTGTGATTGGTGATGACGCCATTTAAAAATTTTCATTAACTTTCATCTTTTTGGAAATGT
This sequence comes from Aptenodytes patagonicus, assembly GCF_965638725.1. Lineage (NCBI taxonomy): Eukaryota > Metazoa > Chordata > Aves > Sphenisciformes > Spheniscidae > Aptenodytes > Aptenodytes patagonicus. The sequence continues at coordinate 50,408,521 of NC_134982.1, read as the reverse complement.
AATTGCATTTTCAAAATAGATGAAAAACAATATATTGAGTTTTAGTTTCTTCATTATTCTTCATGTACTACATTATTAATGTTGCCTCATTGACCTTGTCCCTTGATGCAGGCACTGCTGACACCTTTTTTATTATTTTCCTCATTAATAAACATGTCGTGCATCCTCCACTAGCCCATGCACTTATTCCACAATGTAGAGTGGATAAAGTATCTTTTATCATGCATTTATCATTCATTGACTGTTGATCCTACGTCTTTCCATGCCAGCTTCCTATGAAAAGACCACTTGAGTGGTTAGATTCTTAATTTTGTACCCATGGACGTAACTTAGCTGTTTGAATAAGAATTAGGGGCTCCAAGTTTGGACACTGATAAGTCAAAACTATTAACACAAAATATTTATTTGAGTTGTTGCTGTTTTGTCTAGGAGCAAAGCATGTCAGTAATGCAATTTCCTAGTGAGTTCTCATTGTAAAATATGAATGCTTACACACAACCAGAATGGGAGGAATCCCTACCACTTTTGCCCTAAAATTCACCCTGTCCCTCATCCCTTTAGCAAACTTTTCAACAGGCTTTGCAGTGAGATTTAACGGAGACTGGACTACAGATAACTCTTTTGTCCATTGGTTAGATGCTAACCTACAGTGTAGCTCCACTAAATCTGTTATTCCAGATTAGGAAGTAAAAATAAAAGAAAAGGAAAATATTCTCTGTGGCCTTTACGGGGTTCTTGGCCACTAGGTCCATCGAAAGAGGAGAAAGAGACCCTCCTCTCCCATGTCACCCAGCCACGCACTTCCTCTGCACTACATAATCTAAATGCAGATGTCTGTGCAGCACCTGCTTAGCTCCCTCTCCTTCTGTCTTAGACATACAAACAGACACATGGTAAATACAGGGACAGTTTTAAAGACTTGGAGTGTATCCTCTGCATAATTGCCATGTTCATCCGTAATGATATAGGAAGTGTTCAGGCCAAAAAAAACCCGACAGGGTTAGGAGATAACGCCCCTTGACTATTATAATTTAGTTCAACTGCCTCTGTAATTCCAAAAGCGAAGGCAGTGCATTTTCTCTGCCTGATGGGGAAGATGCAGAAGTAAAAGGTCAAGGTTTTATCTGTCTGTGGTTCTGCCACTGACTTACTGTATCATCTTGCACAAATCACTTTGAGCTGTTGTGTAGCATGTTCCTAGCTAGGATAAAGAGTTAATGGTATTTTCCTACTCTGCAAATCATTTTAGGTCTATGCCAGTTTTAGCAGTTTAGTAATGTTAATCAACGTAAATTTACTGGACAGTGCTTTTAAGTGACTTTTGTGTGCTTATTTTTCTATATTAAGGTTTCCAAACCTGTTTTTATTTTCATGACTGTAAAGTGCATTTAAAATCTGTATTGTTATCATGCTATTTTCCCAAGATTGTTAGTTGAAAAAGGTTTTTTTTCAGGACTGCCTGTTGTTTTCCTGTAGCACTGATTGGTATCAATGGCAAATGATCTGAAAATATCATAACAATATAGCAATAAAACAGTATAGCTTGAAACTTTGATGTTGTTTAGAATTGTTCACATGGTCACATTCATTCAACCCAACTATTTATTCTTTTATCCTCTTACCCATTCATTCTCTCATGTACTCTGCTACTGACCTATTCATTGCATTACATATTGGTCTGCAAACCTCCGGGCACGTTCACTGCCCTTTTCACTGGCTTACTAAACACCTACCACCTGTTCACTCACTCACTCTTGGACTGATCTGCCCTCAGCCTCAGACCTGGCTTCCAGGCCAGCTTCGGTCTTCCTCTCATTCCCTACTCTCCTCTAGTATCTTCTACCCTGCAGCTTATTTATTCCTGAGTTTAATTAAGGACTTCAGGTTTAAGAGCACAGTCAGTTGTTATAGCTTTCTTTAACTTTTTCTCGCTTAATTGCCTTTTTTTTTTCCCCTGGCACAGATTTGATACAGCTTGCCTAGGCTTAAAATACGCATGTGTATATTCATCCCTCAACATGATTTCTGAACTAGGTATATTATGACTGGTGCAGTCTTTACATATTATTACTTTGCAGCACGCATTATGTGTACTTTCGAAGATTATTATGCTTATAATGGAGGTTTTTAAAAGTATGTTTCATGCATATCTTTGGAATACCCATCATGGAGCTGCTGTGGACATGTATTAATAATTGTTTATTATATGATCTCATTGCTGCGGCATGTAGTATTTGAGAGATGATAATAATTTTTAGCAAAACAAATTCAGTTACAATTACTGCAAGGACCAGTGTCTTTAGCCCTACACCACTAGTTCACATACAATTCAGGCTAATGTTATAGATCTTTGGAAAACCTCCCAAGTTTGTGTCCATCATGCCTCAGAGGCCATTTGTTTTTAAACCCTGTGAAAGATGTTACTTATAATGGGAACTGATAGGAATTTTCAGTGGTGCAATTTATGCTACTTGCTATATGTTCCCGACACTGTTATTATTAGGGCATTTCCTTTTCCTCAACAAATCCTTGTTGGTAACACATTTTACTTGAAAGAAGATCCCAAATGTGACTGAGAATCTGTTATTTGACAAGATCCAAATATCAATTCCTTGTTTTACCTCTGACCTTTCAGTCTGCGATACTCCACAGGTTTTACTGAGAATGGAGATTGAAAACTATGCTATACAAATGAACAATATAATTCTTAAAGGTCACGAAATCTCACCTGGATAGAGACAGCAGAAGTAATGGAAATTTTGTCTTGGTGCTAGCCTTTGGTCCTGTTCCTTTGTGCCGCTCTGGGTTTTTGGAAGCTTGTGCAGACCATAGGCTCCCTGGGGAAACTTGACAAAACCCCTGTGATTTTCCTACTCTATTCTAAGAACTGCCCTAGCCTAGAATTCATACAATGCAAAAGAGATTAAAAAAGCACCTTTGTTTCTTCCCTTGGAATATAATGTCATTGCTGTATCCCTCAGGAGATGCTTGAAGTCTTGTGTATTGGTATATTAATACCAGCAGCCAGTCCCAGAGGAGATGCAGCTTGTTCTTCTGCTGGTATAAATTACAGCAATTCCCCAAATAAAATATGGTAAGGATTTTTTATCGTGCTACTAGGGATTTTCCGGCATGGGTTCAGCATTTGATCCTTTTTGCTGCTCCTGGCAGACGCAGGTAGATTGTCAGAAGTGGTTCTCCCCCTTCCTGGCAGACACTGGGTCCTCAGCTCCGCCTGCTCCCCGTTGCTGTTGCCTCCCAGAGCTGGGTGTGACTACTTGCTTCTCCTTGCCTCAGATCTAACGTTTTGATCGTGGGTGACCCTGTTTGATGTTAACGGTGTGATGGACGCTGGTGGCCCAACGTTAAGCCGGCCTAAGTTAAATCACCATTTTGAAAATGTAATGAGGGGAAGTGGATTTCGCAGTGTTTTCCACGCAACAAACTGTTCACTGGTTGTACTAATATCCTTCTTCAAACCCTACAGTTTCAAGTACGCTGAAATACCGAGGTGGCCAGGACTTGCCTTGCATGTAAACTTTCTTCATCTGAGGTTATCATCATGACTCTATGTCTTTAAGAGGCTCTATTTCCTCAATAATTTCATGTTGACAGTATTTCTCAGCTATAACTAATGTGAATTATAGATATTAGAAATTGACTGTCATGTTATTGTGTAATATTGTATACATACATATTGTGTAATGCTGGAATCAGAAGGTCAGCCGGTAAAGCAAATGCCAACATCCGATAAACTAAGTATTTTGTTCAGTCTTGCTTAAATGACTCCTGTTAACCGAGCTATAGCAATCAAATGATATTGTGTATCACCTGTTCCACAGCAATAAAAAACCCCCTGTCATCCATGTGTTGGTTCATGTCATTCATCAGAACAGTCACCACAGGCGTGCACGGACATGACGGTAATCAATAACTCATCAGTGACTCAGCAGAAGCATCCTGGGTGAGATCTGTGCAGTCACTGACCTATTTTCTTCTTTACGCCGAGCTGCTCCTCCTTTAATATTACCAAGCAGTCACCTACACAGGCCTACGCTTTAAGGTACGGTAATTCCAGTAACGTTTGCTTTTAGTATAAATCATTCGTATTTCTGTGATGCCAAGAGGCTGCATCCCGGATGCGATTTGCGCTGCGGTCTGCAGCGAGCGGATCCATCCTGCCCGAGAGGAGACGGAGCAGGAGCCGGGGCAGGGGAATGGGAACGTGACAAGGAGCACTAGGTGCGAGGAGGCGAGCTGGCTGTTGCACGGCCTGATTAAACTGCGGGGGCATCGCATCTGCTTTCGGCAACGTGCCTCAAAACCTTTTCAAGCCACACGGCCCTAAATCGTTAGGGAGGAGCCGATTTGCTGGTACCATTACTAGGGGCGTCATCGAGTGGGCATCATCAAACTGTTGCCCCCTCTGGCCTCTCCGGCCGGGATGCTGCCGTTAACGGGGGTTGCGCTGGGGTAGGGGGAGGAAAACGTAAGAGAGTTTATTGAAAAGAGGGCGGAGCAGCCCCCCGGCCGACCCCCGCCAGTGCGGGGGCAGCCGCCCCGGGCCCCCCCCGGAGATCGAGGGCCGGGCCCGCCCCCCGGCGCCGTGCGGCTGCGGCCCCGCTCCGGGCGGGCACCGCAGCCCAGCACGCCCGCCCCGCGCCGGCCCTCGGCCGCCATACTGCGGGGCAACCCAAACTTGTTACACACGGGCACCAACTCCTCCTCCCGCCGCCGCCCTGCCCCCGCCGGCGCGGGGAGGAGGGGGCTGCGTCGGCCCAGCCTGCCGCGGGGAAGGCGCCGAGGCGGGCGGGGGTCGGGGCGAAGGGACTGCCAGCAGAGCCCCACAGGTAGGAGCGCCCGGCGGGGCAGCCTGCGCGCCGCCCGGGGCCGGGGAAAGAGGTGGCGGAGGTGGCGGCGGCGGCGGGGGGAGGAGGAGGAGGAGGAGGAGGAGGAGGAGGAGGAGGAGGAGGAGGAGGCGGCGGCGGCGGCGGCGGCGGCGCTGGCGGTGGAGGCGGAGGCAGAGGCAGAGGCAGGGCGGCCGGGAGGCAGAGCGGCCGCCGCTGGGGCGAGCGTCTGGCTGTGCCCGCCGTACCTCCTGCCGCTGCGGTGGGTGCGGGGGCTGCCGGGCTTGGGTCAGCACCGCGGCGGGGGGCCGGGCGGGTGGGCGGGCGGTGTCGGCGCACCTACGGAGCGGGACCTCCCGCCCGGCGGGGCCGAGCCCGCCCGCCGGCTCCGGGCAGGGGGCGCGGGCGGCGGCGAGGTGTGACCCGGGGCGGGCGCTGGCAGCCCCCGCCGGCGGCGCGGCCGGAGCGGAGTGGGGCGGGGAGGAGGAGCCTCCCGCAGCAAATGAGCGAGGGCTGGCAGGTTTATAAATGTGCTTTTTCTCCCACCACCCCCAAGCCCCGCTGACTCCGGCGGCAGCTCCCTGCCTGCCCGCCGCCCGCGGCGGCTCCCGCTGGTGCGTCCTGGGGCGACGGGCCAGCGCCCGGGCCCCCGCTGCCGGTCCTGGTTGCACCTGCCGCGGCGGCGGGGCTGGGCGGGGGCCGGGGGCACCTCCCGGGGATGGTGAATGCGGATGCGAGGCGTTTTCGCCCAGCCGGGAAGTGGCCCGGTCGTTTCCAAGTGCCAGCCCGGGTTGCCATTAATGTGTCTGGGCGCTGCAGGGAAGGCTGCTGTCTGCTGGGAACCGCGGTCCCTTACTCAGTGAATAGCAGGACGCTGTACTGGGTGCTTGCTGTCGGGAAACTGCCTGCATATGTTTTGAAGACCTATTACATGCTGGTTTATTTTTCAGCTGTCAGGAGAGTTTAAATCAGGTCTGCACAGAGGTGCTGAGTTTGTAAGGGATGGGTAAAGTGACATAGGAGTTTGCTGTCTATTCCTGTCTGCCCTCCAGCTAACTATAAGGGGTTGTCTTCTCTACTGCTTTGTGGAGGTGTGGGCTGCTTGGCGGTGTTTTCTGCGTATACGAAACCACGCGGCACCGGTGTTTAAGGGAGAAGGAGCGCATGGATGAATGCAGTGATTGTAACTTCATTGTTGCAGCTCGTTCCTATTATGTGACTGCCATTAGCAGGGAGGGGAACAGGAGCTTGTTCCTGCCCTGGTGTGGGAGGGAACCTGGTGGATCTGCAGGTTGAAGGGCATTTTCATGTCTGCTTTCTGGTTTCATGCGGAAACATTTTCTTGCCTTCCTCTTGCCTCCTGTCTTTATTATCGCCTACCTCTTTCAAGGAGATACTTCAGCTGAAAAATGCGAAACATTACTTTTAAGTCTATGACACCCAAGTATTTCCAGTAGGCTCTGGAAATCAATGTAGTAGTAAAGCCTCTTTTTTAAAAATTAAAATTCCAACAGTAATTAGCTGTAGGCTGTTGACTGCTTTATGACCATCAGGCTCAGAAATAGCTACTGATCTCATACTCCCTTTTGGATACCTATACCAGGTTGTGTTAGAGAACTGTTTAATGACTTCTTTTATTAGAAAGAGTACGAGCTTAGGCAGTTATGCAAGTGCACCTAAAGGAAGCCCTGCTGCCTGCGCGGCTGTGCGGATGGCATATGTGGAGGCCGTGCCGGAGTGGGAGTATCATTTACAAACTGGATTAGAAAGGGGCATTGTAGGAGAGAGAACCGCGTAGCTCATGTAGGGCGAAACACTGTATGTACCATGTTCCCTGCTGTGCAGGGAAGTGTATGAGTACAGTGTGCTGTCTGGGATGAGCAGGCTATGGAGGGGCACTCATAATTCTTTCAGTTAGCAGAGATGAGGTGCAGGCGGCTCTTTTCCACTGAAAGTAAATGAGTGGCAAGGGAATAGATTTCTACGTGTATGTTCATCAAGGGAAAAAAAAAGAAAGCTTTGCAAATGTGGTGCTGCGTTGACAGATGAAGTCTGTCTCTACTGGGATTTCTTGGCCTAGAGAGCAAATAATTCATCCCGCACCCCCAAAAAGCAATTATTCTGTGTACACTTTGTGGTGGTCAGGGTTTGCTACAGAGTCTGCTGACAAAAGCTGCTTGCAGTCATACCTACCAAAATAGGTCTATAGCTGTTTTGTTTTTTTTTTTTTTTTAAAGAAACAAAAGGCATCATAGCTGGTGGGGAGGGTGGTAGCTCCTTCCACAGCGAGTGAAGCATTTGATGTCAGTGTTTGATGTAAGTGGATTTATTCAAAACTGTAAGACCGATTCATAGATTTTTCTGGACACTGTAAGTACCGGTGTGCCTGGAGACTTCGTTTAATGTGCTGTGTTACCCTCTCTTTGCTGGTGTTATGACTCAGTCCCCTCTCCTCCCCCAATATAAACAGCTATTACATTAAATGCTTGATAACCTTTTGTTAACCTGCTCGCATGGATGCAGCTGTGCCCTGCCAAAAGTGTGTGGCTTTATACGATTTAGAGGTCCTGCAAGAAGGAGAGATGATCTGAATGCCCTGGTGCTTCCCCTGCTGGCTTGGCTCCTGAGCAGCTGAGATTCAGAGTTACCCGCTTCGTGCAACCTCTTACTGGGGAGGACCTGGAGGCCTCTCGAGAGGATCTGTAATCTGCCCAGGGCCACTTGGCTGGAGTTGGAGGCTGCACTGTGCTTGCTCTGCCGCGTGCTTTCACGCTCTTTCCCAGCCATCTTAAGGGGTGCATGTTGAATGAATGTTATGATGTTAAAATACATTGTCTTAGATGTTTTCTTGCAGTGAAGTAAGTGGAGGTCTCTTTCAGTCATGCCAAAATGAATTCTTGATCTGAGCTGCTATCACTTGGTCTAATACTTGCATATGCCACCTAGTTTGCAAAAGGTGTTGGATAAATTGGTAGATGGTTGTGCCTTAATTTGATTCTAAGGATGATGATCCAAAGTGGGACTCCTACTTAAATAAGTGGAAGTAACTATGATAGAAATGCTCCAAGATTTTGTTATCCCTGAACTCCTCAAATGTTTTGTTTGAGTTTTTGTTTTCTCTGGAAAAAATGGAATCTCAAGCCACAGTCGATGCAATTTTGTAGATCATAAGAAAATAAAGTATTTCCGATGAATGCTCAGGGATGAGGTTCTTTGTCCCAGTTTTTGCTGTGCAAAGATAACTTGAAATGAGTAGTGCCAGGGCAGGAAAGATGTAATTGCCAAGGTTGACCAACATTTCTTGTAAGCCTTCAGTGCTTCCAGGTGTTGGATCTTGTAAATACTCATATTATTCTATGATTTAAATGAGTTGAAAAATAGTTTCTGAAAGTGCATGACCATGAAAGTGTTACTCATTAATGGATGCTGATCTACTATGCTTTCCACTAAACTGAGGTTTAATTACTTGTAGACATGACTGAGAGAATTTTTCACAATCATTTACTTTTAGAAAAACGATGAAACAGTAATATATTCCAGGTAGCATGTGACAGTAAGGATGGAGACTTAAAGGTGACAACAAGAAGCAGCAAAGCAGGTCATGAAGTTCCCTGAGTTACCCTTTAAAGGTTCCTTTTTTTAGATTTGTGTATAAATTACTGTGCTGAAAGTTTGAAATGAGAATTCAGATTTTCATTATTGTGGTAATATTAAACAGTTTTGGAGTGTTCTTTGTTGTGCCTAATACTCAGCTGCTGTGTGCTGTGTTTAGTTAGCTGAAGAAAGGTGTGGCCAGTTGGGAGGTTGTATAATAAATAAGGATCTGGGAAGTGCTTTTGGCTGTTTTATTTGATTTTTCTTTACCTGAAGCTTTCCCCCTCCTCTGTCTAACTGGTCACTTCTCTGACGATAGAGCAGCATTTTATAAGGCCTTCTTCATCTGGCTTTGCATAGTCTTGTGCTTGAGTGTCTAGGCAGATAGGTGGAAGTGTATCGAAAAGAGTGAGGAAGGTCCCACTTGTTTTACCGGGGTCTTGAGTTGTGGGAAGATGAAGTGGCTGCAGAGTTGCTTTTTCAGTGTGGCGCACAACTGGTTCTGTATCAAGAGGAGCCTGTGAATGCTGAAAGGGTGCTTGCTGCAGCTGCCATTTGCAGAGTTAACTCAACTGTGCATTGATGTAGCTGTAACAGGCTGGGTGGAAGGTGTTTTAACTGTTTTTCCCTCTGATATGAGGGTTTCATCTTGGTTTCTTGGATGAGTTAATGAAAGGAGAGAAAAACTTCTTGTGTTCCCACAACTGTTCAGCTACAAACCAAAAGTAGCACCTCAGATTTCAGGCTAATGTGTGCCATCATCTTGTATGGGGAAGTTGCAGGTCTTGTTGTCCAGAACTGGATTAACGAGGTCTTGCATTTAATTGTGTTCTGGCCAAAAGGCTTTTATGTTCTGTCTTTTATCTACCTGTAAAGTTCCAGGAATGCAAAGGGCTGCTCAGCTTTCCGGCTGCAGGTATTGCTGCAGCCTGCCTTCACTATGAGGGAGGTTAGTGCCTGCAGTAAGAAGGGTGTTGCGCTCCACTTCTGCTGACCTTGGCTGTCCAGGAGCCGCTCTTTTCCCTCCTGCTCCCCACCTTGCCAAGCTGTGCTACAGCAAGCTTCTGGGTACGTGAACACGTTTCTGAAAATGGCATGAGTAAATAACAAGAAACTTATTTCTGGTACTATTAGCGTTTTTTTATGATGGGATGGAGGGAGAAGAAAGAAAAGACTTTTTTGAAAAATGAGGGGGCATGCATGTTGTTTGTAGTACTGCGACTCAGATTTTTGACAAGTAAGTGTTTTAAAGCACCAAACGGCAGACTTTACTTCAAGAGTATGTTCTTACAGTGCCTGAGGGCGAGAGAGACCGGATGGCAAATTAATAAAAACTGGGACTATGGATGTGAGTAGATAAGGAACTTTTGTAAGGACAGTAAATAAAGTTAAGCCCATGTATCAAATTTAGAACAAGTTTGTTAGTAATCTAGAAATAATACCCGTTTTCCTGTCTTTTCCTCCTCTTCTACCTATTTCTTTTTCTCTGTGTTCATGTACAGCAGTAAACTCATAATCTACCAGGCATTTTCTGCATTGATCCTCTTAAAAAATTAGTATTAGCCTATATATGGGGCAGACCAAAGAGGATTGAACACTGTGCTGCAAAATTAGTACCTGTTGGCCTTACTGCAAGGACAGGCAGGTTACATTTCACTTGTTCCCTCTCTCTGAAGAATGCTTTTGGTGCTGTGGTACGGCATGGGCTTGAGGGGAGAACAGGTGATCATGCATTGCGAGGAGCTTGATTTGTATGTTCCTGTGCACGATTGTGCATGCTGAGCAGATGGGTACATGACTGAGCACATATGAAATGTGTGGAATTAGCAGACTGGGAAATTGTGATGTCCTTAATGGATCTGATGACTCAACTGAGCTGGGAGACAGAAGAGGATATGCAAAGCAGGGGAAAATTTATGGAGACAGGCGTTTCTGCTGGGAAAGCAGGCAGGAGAGTAGAAACTTCTGCAAACTTTATTAGCTCTTTGCTGGTATGCAAGAGAGACCAACTGGTGTCTGGAAGTTAAAGCAGGTCTAACGCAACTGCAGTGAGGTGAGACAGGGTGGGGAGGCTGGTGTTCTCCTGTGCTTGAATATGACCTGCTGGGTCTGGACAGATTTGCATGCATTGCAAATGCCAGAGAGGGAGGAAAAGGGGGAAAAATGCATGAAACGTGATTATAGTTCTTGCTTCGTTCAAGAGTAGTTTTCAAGGGCAGGCTTTAACTGTGTTTCTGCTGAGTTTTACCTCCTTCCCCCAATATAAAGCAGGCATTCTCCTTGCCCCAAACGATTGTTTTTTATATGTATATGCTGGGTTGTGCTTGTTTGTTTTTTTTTTTTTTATAAACAAATGATGCTTTATGAACTTTGTCATTGTATATACAAAGAGATGCATAGAAAAGTGGAGTGTGTTTTTTTTAAAGAATGTCTGCTCTCATTTCCACTGAAAGAGATAATGTGTTATGGTTGTTTGTTTCTGGAAAAACAATGCAGGATGTAGGGAAGAGACCCAGAGATGTGAAAGTTCTTGGATTTGTATTTGAATTCTCTCTCAGTCTAAATTTGATGTGTTTTGGGGAGAATGGAACAATGCAGACTTACTTTTAAACAAAGTGCACTATGAATTTATGTCTTAAATCAGGTTGTTGAGGTTGCGCTTGGCTTTGCTTAGGATTGTTGTAGTTAAACTCTCAAGTTTGAAATACTTCAGAAGGAGCTAGCTGTCTTTTACATTGTTTAGTGTAAAATAGGTTGGTCAAAGTTTGCGTGAGGACGTGCTAAATTTGGTAATTTATCTCTGTAAAATGCATTATTGTAACTTCCCAGTTTGCAAGTTGTCTCTTGTGACAGTAGGAAAGCATAAGCCTGCTATGCCTTGTGGCGTTTGGGACTGTCACGTGCACGTGGGTAACACTGGTATGTTCTGGAGTTGTAATGACTTTTAAGTATTGATACAGTATTTTACAGATACCTTTCTCTGTGCTTTTACCTCATCCAGTAATGCTTGAATTTATTCAGAAGCCATTTATTAAATCACATTTTAGAAGTAAAATCCCAGTTGTTAACGCTGTTCAGTGAAACCAGATGAGATTCTTCTCGCTCACCAGAGGACATAAGGAAGACAGAGTTTGTGGAAAGAGGCTATACCTTTCATTGGACCAACTGATATAATTGGGGAAGTGATGGGAATATAGACAGGCTTTTGGACAATCAACCTTTTCTCAACCTAACCTAATAAAATATTTATCACCCTTCCCTGTAAGTCCCATCTTGGATGTTCTTGGTAGGCTCTGTAATTCTTGCCAGACGTTGTAGTGTGGGCCGTGAGATATTTCTGTGTGTAAATCTGTATTTAATTTGAGTATGGTAAGAATGATCTGCAAAGCATTTACAAACAGAGGAGTGTTCTACACGCAGAAGTTAGTAGTCAGGGCCCTGACCTTGCTAGCAGGTTTGTGTGGGTGGAGGTTGGGGATATGCCTGAAGAGGTTTACCTGCAGAACAGGGGCCTTGCACGAGCATAGTGTCCTGACGGCTCAAAAAACAAAATAAAAAAATTGAAAAATAGTTGCCGTAGTAACAGGGCAGTAATGCTTGGGCAGTAATGCTTTAATTTGTCATTTTGCATATAGAAGTCTGCCAGAGCAATGTTGTGCTCAAAGCTTTTTTCCTCTCCCACACTTCTGTTGTTTCTTTTAACAAAAAGTACGTAAAACAGCCAGAGGCAAGAAATTATGCATTCCTGTTTTCACTCAGCAATTGCGTAATTACTAAGGATTTGCTAGTGATGCATATGTATGTGCACACAGATCCCCTTCCATATTTGGCTGCAGATGTACCCTATCTGAAGGGTCCATTTGTCAGAAAATTAGTTGTCCAACAGAACTGTAGGTGCAAAGAAAATAAATTCCTTTGACAGAACTAATATTCCCCCCTCCCCCGCCGCCAAGAATCAAAAAAAATCCATGAAGCCACTAAAAAGTATCTGTCTTTTGCTCAGGAGTAAGAATTACATTTTTTTTTTTACCTGTTAAAATCTAGATACATTTAGATGAGAGAATGGCTGCCTTTTTCTTCTTGAAATTATTGGGGTTGTTAAATATCTGCAGTTACGTATTCAGATGCCTGGCCCTGTTGAAATAAGTTTACTTCAGTTGAATCTGACAAAGTTTTTACACCAAGTGTCAGGGAAATTGATAAACTGCCTTGAAAGGTCATCCTGATTATCTGCTAGGTAAGTGAGACATATAATGGCCTTTTCGTTTTGCTTTTGCACAGGATTTAGTTGTGAGGAATTTTATGGTAAGTATGTAAGACAGACCTTTTCATAGGCTTAAGAGCTTTCCTCTCTGTACAGTTCAATCTCCCCAAATAATTAAATAAATAAAACCCCAACCCATATGTATACATTCACAGCATATTAATTGTTTAAAATATTTGACTAGCTATTTTCAGTAAGGCTAGATACTACTGAAATAGTGTTGTCTTCAAATACGCAAATAAATACGTGTATCTTGAATCTCGTATTTTGTGTGTTCAAGGGATTTATTATTGCAGTGGCAGAGGGTGTGTGACATAAATCTATTTCATACAAACACATATGGCTGTGTGAATTAAATGTGTGTATTTTAAAGCTAAAATTAGTATTTGCTCACAGAATTAAGATTCTGATAAGGAAACACTCCAGTGGTTGAATTTGCCTATTTGGAATTGATTTTTAAAAAGAAAAAAAAAAAGGCTGTGCTTGCATCTTCCCTGAAATGGGCCTCCTATGTGCATAAATTGATTGTGCATCAAATGGTACATGCTGATATTCAGGAATTCCACTGAGGTTTTTAAGAACTTTTTCCTGCTTTAGTCCTGACAGCCACCAGGGGAAAAACTGACCATTATTCAGAGCCCGTCTTCTGTTGTCTAATTTAATTGTTGGCTTTTATGAGAGTTCAGTTCCTGTCGCTGCATGCCTGCCTCTGTTTTTCTTCATAGCTGTGCCTTCATCATCTGGAATAGGATGCAGATTTATTATGTCAATTGCTTTGGAAAACGAAATTTCTCAACAGATTATGAAATGATGCTTTTGATCAGGTGAAGCATCTGATGGCCTTTGCACTCTCTGGTTTCTGCTTAGTGTTTGCTGAGAAGGTTGTACACGTTGAAGACCAATTTGCCGCTGTATGAAGGATGTTGCTGAAATAGGTCTGGGAGCGCGTCCAGGGGAAGGGGTGAGTGCAGCAGAAAATCAGTTGAGCAGGAGTAGTTAATGTTTGTCTGTGGAAGGTGAATGGAGTCAGCTGTGCTAATTTCTGTGCAATAAATGGGCTTTGGGAGTCAAAGGTGTTAATTTGACCCTGTCATTACACAGCGCTCGGTAGTGAAGGGAGCTTTGAGGTTCCCACTGAGAGATCTTGGCCTGTGTATTTCCATGGCAACTGACATCACTTAAACATTTATAACCTTTGATTAAAGATACAGAAAGGAGGAGAAAACCTTTTAAACGTTACAAATGTAAAGCTTTAACTAGGTCTTTCATTTTAACAATATCCCTTATTTACATTCCTTGGAGTGTGGAGGTTTTATAAGGAACGCAGCTGTCCCTTCCCCATTTGGTAGACTTTGAGATGACATTTCGGGGTAAATGTGATGTTCTGGAGATAGCTATCTGACTTTGATCATAGCTGCACTGACGTCACTCCACCAATTTAATTCCTATTTATTTACATCAGTGTATTTTATATCAAAATTATACTTTAAGTCTATTATGCAAGGAGATTTGTGTCTCTGATAAAAGGGTTTGAGGAAAAAAACTAATTCTGTGCTGAATAAAATTTATTTTTAAAGAGGAGGAATGTGAGATATACCCTAAATTATAGTCTCTTAAGCGGTATAATGGCTGTTACACAAAAGCCTTTTGCTAGTGGGGAGAGCAAGCTGTTCCTGCAGAAACTGAGGTTTGCTGTTGGCTTGCAAACTGTGTGGAAGGGCATGTTTATGCTTGGTGCATCTTCCCATCCCTCCTTTCTCTCCCCCACGTGCATGTTCTTTAAAGTATTTTACTTCATGCTACGGTGGCCAGATAGCAGTGCTGTGAAAGAAATGCTCTCCATTCAGGTCAGGTATTCTCATGTCTAATGCTCAGGTGCGGCATGTTACGCTTTCTGGGAGTTTCTCACTGCTGAAAAGCAGTGGAATTTTGGAAGCAAATTGAATGATTTTCCATTATATTTTTCTGCTTTCTTTTTAATCTTGGGGGTTTTTTTTCCTACTTCTTTTATTTTTGCCACCTGCCACTCTTTTTGAATCATCCTTGTGGAGATGGAGGAAGTACTGAATAAGCTAGTGGATTTCATGGTTATGCTACCAAAAGTTGAGCTGTAATTTCAGGACTACCACAGTGGGAGCTCTGAAGAGGGATGAAATAAAGCTGTGTTTCTTCTACGCCTTTACTTTGGGCAGCTGAAATTTGGCTTTGCTTTGTACTAATCAGTACTGACTGTAGGTGAGGGCAGAAGTGGTACGACTGGCTTGGTGAGAGAACATCGCAAGTGTAAAGGGCTGTTTTACTGGGACTGCATGCTTCAGCATTTCACCATCACTTCTTTTCTTTCCAAAGGAAGAGGTGTATAGATCCTGCTAAGTCTAACAGCTGGTGATTGGTAGTTTAAATGGACAGGGCTGGCTACGGTTGCCAAAACAGAGAATTATACTGCTACAGATGTATTGTTCCATCCGAATTTCTAAGGCTGAGCACACTGTATGGTTGTTAGTAGCCTCATGTGCTGCTTCTGCTGGAACTGCGGAGCAGCCTTCATGCTGCTCTGGTACAAGCCCTTAACATTCCTCGAGAAAGTTTTTAGTACTGAAAGACCTGGTTGGTTACTGTGGAAAGTTCATAATGACTATGCAAACATGACTGGAAAGTTTGTGATACTGGGATATTTATAAGGATGTCCTCCATTATAGAAGAGACAGAAAGGAAAAGAAAACTTGGAGGAAAAATGAAAGGTCATTGTGAAATTTTTTTTTTTTTTTTTTTTTCATCCGGGCTAGCTATGGATGTTGATGCTGTTACTAATCCATGCAGTTTTGGGCTGGGAGTGATTTTTCAGTAGCTGTTGTGATATGAGTAAGTACTTCTGGCTATCCTGTGAAATAAGAGAAATAACTTTTCTGGTGACATGTTGCCTGCTTGGGATCTAAATAGGCTTTTGAAAAGCAGGACCATACAGAGGTCATCCTGATGTTCAGGCTATGTGTCAAGTGGACTTGGCATAGTTACAGCATTTCCCACCATTTTCATGAATCAGAAAGGTGGGGTTTGGGATTAGTAAATTTTTTTTTTTCTTTTTGAATAGTCAGAGGGTGAAAGCCATACAGCCCAGCCTCAGGAAACAGCCCAACGTGTCCTCTGTGTTGAAATGTGCATGTACAAGTGTGGACAGCTTGACATTATATATTCTTGTGTTGCATTTTGTATGCTTCCTTTTAGTATATTGAAATGTTTGTGATCCAGTGCACGTTTTATAACAGTGATGTCATCATGAAATGAGTTGGCTCATTTACAAGGATTGTAAATGCACAGGTGTTACTAGTGTTAAGAGAACTGTGAGCTGTGTTTTTATGTTCTACAAACTTAGAAGATGCTGCCTTCAGAGTGATTTCCCCACCCCCCTCTTCTTTTCTTCTTGTCTGAGTTCCTTAGTCCACTTTTCGTACCTTTAAAATAACTACCCATTCTTAATTTTTTTACATACTATCAGCCATTCTACAGCTCAGGTGGCTTTTTGTGAAAGTTCTTGATTAATCCTTGTTGTTTCTGTTCTGGAGATGTGTAGGTGGAAGAGCTCTGTAATGAGAGGAGCATGGTTACTGCTCGCAGGTTGTGAGGAGAAGGGGTTGAAGACTTGTACAGGCATCAGGGCACTTGCTGGGTAATCCTGGTCCCTTGAATGGCAGCATCCCCAAAGGGCTAGGTTTGGGGAGGAGCTCTGTAGTGGGGTGGCATACTCAAACCCTCTGAGGGCGTTTGTGGGCTCAGCTAATGGCCTGCGCTGGTGGCAGGTCAGTGATGAAGCTGGCCTTACCTGCTGGTAGAAGTCTACTCTCGAAGCAAACTGATTAGTGTTTTGAAAAAGAATGGTGATTTGGTATGGGGGGATGTAACAACTCAGGTTGACCCACTAGCAATCTGGAAAGGAAAGAAAGCTCTAAAAGTTTCCTAAGTTAACTGAAAAATGTGCACCAGAATATGAATGTGGACAAAATAAAGACCTGTCTGAGAATGAAATCTCTGGAGTTAGTAGTGGTGGTGTTTTGCAAGGCACTTCTCTCAGACAGACACACGCTCACGAGGCTGAAAACAGAAGTGCCTTGGCCCTAGTTGGGGATCGGGTCCAGAGAGGTGTCTCAGTTAGTATGCTTTCAGATCCTTAAAAGTAAGGATTTCTTTGGCTGAGCTCCTTTTCGATTGCTGAGGTATGAGGTGTTGTTTTGGCAACTTTTGTTTTTAACCAGAGTTAAACTGCATTTTAAGGCTGAAGCAACTACTGGATCAAGTTGCCTTACCACCTGAATACAAGACATTATGCGAGTGTATCCAGGTACACCCATGAAGAGGGCTGTCATTTGTCTTCGGGTGGAAGAATGCTCTCAGTGAAACGCCAAAGTCACAAACCCCCTTTCTAAGGTGTTTTTGTTCTAGTGGTTACTTACCAGAGAAGGAAAACCATGTGGTTTTCATCAGCTCCTGTGATGGGGAGGGAGAGCACTCCCATACCTGTCATACGGTGCGGAGAGTGGATTGGATCAGTGCTTGAGGAAAGAAAACCTTGTTTGATAGCTTGCTTCTGTATCGCTTACAACTAAGATTTTAACTGCTATTTCAGGGTCCTGAAAACTTGTTTAGGAGCTTTGTGAGGGTTTTTGTCCTGTTTCATTGCTGAGAGAATAATAACAAGCAAGCTCCAGGTAAATAATATAATTTGAAACTTCCTAAAAGGCAGATAGAGATGCGTAGAGGTGGGGAACTGAGTTGTCAAAAATTAAAGATCTTGAAAGTGCATGTTGGAGTTTGAAGATGGGTACACAAGAAGTGGGACAGACCCTGATGATCTGAACGTGCACCTCCAGCTGGAAAGGTGTTGCAGCAGCTCTGAACTTGTGTGTTCAGACCATGATGATTGGGGAGTCTTGGTGATCGGTTCATCTAGATCCTGAAGTGTCTGTCTGGATAAAGCTCAGCTGGAATAGATATGTACGCAGGAGATAATATTGTAGCCTTTGTTCAGAATTTGCAGGGTTTTATGTTGGCTTCTGAAAAATGTTTTAATGGCTTCACTAAAAAGAGCAGTGTGGATTTTTAATGTAGTACTTTCACTACAGCCAGTAGCACTGTGAACACGTTTGTTTAGATGTCCAGGTAGGGTTGCAATTGCTGCAGTGACTTCAAAAGTTCGTCAGATGTGATCAAATGACTTCAGTAGGCTTTTTTTGAGACGCTTCTTGCAGTGTTGAAAGTCCTCTGCGATTACATGAGTTCAAGATGTTCAAGCCTTGAGTTTTAAGACTTTATACACTTTAAAACTATAAATGTGGTATTAATACTGAGATGTTAGTTATCCAGCCAAGATGCTATATTTAGTTATCCAGGCAATATGTTGTTACTTTCTTCTTCACACATTGCCACCTGTGAGTGTTCCCTCTCTTCACAGAAAGAGGAACCTTTGCTTAGCGTTAAAATTAATCAAATATTGACAGTAAAGCCATAGGCATTTTATAGGCCATACTATCTAATACTGGCATACGTTAAGATTCTTATGGGAAGCAAGAAAAAAGTTCTATTGCTGAGATACTGATGATAATGATGCCTACCGATTTCAGCATTCAAAGAGGAAACATACAGAGTTTTGAGCCATTGTGTTTATTTCAGCAAGTCATTTTTTGAAAATGTGTTGATGGAACTATTTGTACTGTTGTGAGCCAGAACAATGTCAGGTGGGAACTGCCTGTACTGGAACAAGCAACTTTATTGTTTCCTGAGTCACCCTGAGTATAAGAATGTGAAGGCCAAAACTGTAATAAACCCAGATGATTATTTCTTTTCACTCAAAGAGAAAAGCTGTAGCTAAAATTCAGTTTAGTTTTAATTCTTGATGTTTCATTTCCCTTACTTCAAAGCATTTGATAAAAACATAGTTGATACTTTGCTTTTAAAGACAATTATATTCCATAGGACTTAGCATTCAAGCTTCATTAAAATGAAAACCACTTTAGTCTAAATTTTAATATCAAACTGCTTAGAAATTGTTTTAATCTAAACTGAATATCAAACCGTTTAGATATTTACATGGGTAGAGCAAAGTTGATATTTTAGTTAATTTTTAGTGACTAGTATATGTAGGTTATGTAAATCAGGTCATGTGTCTCGCATTTCTAACACCTAGGACAAAGAAGAATTGTACATAAACTTTGCTTTTTGGCTGCCTAAAATTCCTAATGCTATCATGTACAACAACTTACACATAGCCATCTGTTCTTTTTGCAAATCATGTGCTACAGATAGCCACATTGGCACAGATTTTCCAGACTCATCATGCTGAACCAACAGTGGGACGCCTGCCAAAGGGTTAAGTGTGTAGAAAAAGAGGCAGGGCATGCAATATCTAGCACAGCACCAGCAGCTTTACCAGAAGTGTAATGATTGTCTTTTCTGGGGCTTTGTTATGATTGGTAAAGCTTCTGCAACAATCCTTCAAAACCTTGTATTTATATTACTTTCAGTGCTTGGGTTTGTGGCAGAGGGAGGGAGTGGGAGGGTGAAAGCTGTTCACTTTCATAAAATGCACAGCAAAACGCAGAATTCAGCAGAGGCTCTGTCTCGTTAGCCCAGCTGTCAGCCAGTGGGCTACTCACAGGAGTGATGTACTCGTGCTTGTTCTGGGATCGGGCTTTGTGGCAGGTGAAAATTGGACTTCACTGAAACAGCCGAGTGTTTGCTGCAGCGGCTGTGGAATGCTTCTGGACTTTGGCAAGTAACCCCCTGCTTAGCTCTTTGGCAGGAGGACAGAGCAATCTGGTCCAGAGCCTGAGGTCAACTACTCAGGCTTTTGCATCTCTGAGGGTCGTGTGGAACAGCCTAGCTCTGAAATTGGTAAAGGGGAAGAAACCATGATAGCAGTGAAGATCAGTAGTGAAGTTTTACGCTTCTTGTGGCCATCTGCAGAGTCAAAAACATGTTTGTGAGCTTTAATGCGTGTTGTGTTAACAGGTATCTTGGTACACAGGGGTCATGTAGATGTGCATCATAAAGCAATACATTGATTAATCAAGGAAGTGTTCTAGTGTGAACAGGAAACTGTTAAAAATGTGGGCTTTTCAGTAGCACTTCCCCTTCCCTGTCTCAGCTCTGTCTACTGAAATAACAGCAGTTTATTTGCTTCTCAACTTGAATGTTTTAAGCACTCAGCAAAACCTACTTGTAGTCAAGCTTTTTGCATCTACTTACATTGCTGCCATGTTTTTTCCACTTCTTAAGTTTCCTAACATGCCTGTGATCATTTTAAGGATATAAAGCACTTCTTATTTCAGATCTCCCAAAGCAAGGATTGCTTTCTTAATTTTCAAAACTCCTTGCTTTACTTCTAATACTTAGTTACACTTGCTTTTCAAAGTTTGCGTGAAGAGGTTTAAAGGTTTCTGTGTGGTTGTGATATGGGATGGACCAAAAGCAGTTTAATCTTCTATAGTTGACGAAAATGTGAGCTTTTAAAAATGTTCAGGGAACAGAGAAGAAAACAAGCTGAAATTTAACTGAATCTTTGAGAGGTTGTGGAGAAGGATATGAAGGCTCCTGAAACTTTCATCCCAACAATTAAATGCTGTCTAATATAACCAAATTAGGTAGTTCCCTTTGTGTGGAGAGGAGGGACTTGCGGTTTGGGAAAGGACAGTGTTTGTCATTTTCTCAATTAATGATTTCCATTTCCTGCAAAAATCTGAAGCGGCTAGACTCATGTAATTGGTGGTACAACCAGGGCTGTTGTATTCTGGTGGCATTCAAGGGCCCCAAGCAGAGCTTTGGTGTGTTAAGAGTTTATTGTATAAACATGTATGGGAGACATGGTCCCATCCTTGGGACGTTTACAGCATAATTTGAAACAAGAAGAAAGTGAGCCTCATGGAAGGAGGAAAAGCAGAATTTGGAAGAGCAGGTTAAAGACTACTTGTGCGGTCCTGCTGCATCAGGTCGTTGATCTGTGCCTTTGGCTGTTGTATCCCAAAATGATTTCCTATAAGTCTTGCTGCAAATGTGGCTCTCAAACGCATGGGGGAGGAAAAGGGGGCAGTAGCTGTTCATTTATTGAATAAGCTGCAAAATGAAATGGGTGTGGGGCAGGGAATACGGGAGTCTGCCACGGGTCTGAGCTCTGGCTTGGTGTCAAACTTAGGAGCGGGTAACTAGCAAGGAGGCAGAGTTGGGAAGGATGGAAAACTGAATAAGAAGAATGGGTAAAAATAAACAATTATGGGGTTTAAGTGTCCTTACAGCAAAGATGATTTTGGTGGCTCTTTGAGGTTGAGGACGGTGAGGATCGTGTCTAGATTTTCTTTTTCAAGTAAATGTGTGATGCGGGTAAGAGAAGGTGACTTGTTTTGATGAAACACACCTGTGCAATTTCTAGATGCTGATGTTTTGTTCTCAAGTGAAACTACAGCATGTGTTACTGATCTGTTGAAAGCTGAAACTTGTGTTGCTCTGATTCACGCATTTCCTTCTTGGTCTACCCACTGCAAGTGTATTAGCAAAGCCCACAAGTATGTTTTTTCTCTCCATCTCTCCAATTTATTGACAAATAGATATATAGTTTTATTTTCTAAGATACTTCTGCAGAGAGGTAAATTCATCCCATTTTGTAAATCTAGTGTAATTTTACTGGTATCCTTCCTCTGCCAGGGCGTGAGAACTTGCAAATCTACTGCTGCTTGTTACCCTGTTCACACTGTGATAAAAACTTCAAGATAACACAATTAATTATTGCTTGCATATATGTATCTAAGTGTACCAAAAGCATTGTGAGTTCATTTCTACAAATGGATTTTCCCTGAGGTTTGTATGCAGGCTGCACTGATTGATCCTTGCCGATAGCTGTATCGATAAGCTAAGTCCTAATGGGCAGCTGGTGTAACACTGTGAAGTGGGCTTTTGGAGGGCGACCTTATTGGAATATGGTTCTCATTAGGGGAAAGCACCACATTTAAAGTCGTTTTAGTTCTTGATGTTGCAGTACTGTCTTGTGGAGACAGTGCGATTACTCCAGGGAGAAGGTGGAAATGCCTCACATCACTCAGCTTGTCCTCCTGCTGATTAACGAGTGACACTGTCCAAGATGCCTTTCGGAGGCAGGCAATTATTTTCAGCCAAAGAGATGTTAACCAAGAACTGAAGCCTTAGGGGAGAAAAGGGTGAGCAGGGCTGGAGAGGGAGGGGGGCGCTCGCAAAACATGTAACGTTTATTTTGCTGCTTCTAAGTATTGGGCTTTCTTTAGAAAGCTTTTACCATTTGCATGGTGAGGCATTTAGTGCTTGTGGCTGACACTGCACAGGGCCAAGTGTTCTGTGTTTCATGTTCTTATTTTTACACTTGCTTAAATATAAAACAACTTAGTGCTAATTTGCATCCTGCTGTGTAGTTAGTGAGACCAACACAGATGCTTTTTTATTCTTGCTACTCTTTTCAGATAGTATTGTTTTTTTTGTTTTGTTTTTTGTTTTAATATTGATCCAAAATCTAGTTTTAAGCAGCAAAAGGATTTATATCCAGCAGGCTGCTGCCATGCGGTCATTACTTTTGTGGCAGGCTCATTACTTGATGACAAAATTCAGGCCATTGCCTACTGCTCAAGGCAACCTTTTGCTACGGTCTTTGTGAGAGAGCTGTGAGAACAGCCATGCAGCTTGGGTTGCAGGTAAGAAATTATTTTTTAGATATTTTGTAAAGCAGCGTAAGTTAAAAGCTCATTTAAAGGTTCTTTATCAAGTAAATTAGTTGTCACAATAGGGAATAATTTACTAGCAGCAGAAAATAATTGTCTTAACTTGCAAAATGCTGTAATCTAGGCTCCAAATGAGAGAGGTTTATATAGTGTTGTCACTGTTGATTGACAGATTTCATTACATCATAACTAACAATGAAGCTGTTTGAATTACTCAGCAGATTGAGATTTCTTAAACTGTCTGTGAGTCATATTGCCTATGTGGAGATTAATTGTAAAAAGTCTTATGTTTATGTGTACATTGGAGAGGGATCTCTTTCTCTGACTAGTCGTCTTAATTTCTGTCATAGCCTTGGTCCAGCTTGAGGGTGCTCAGGCGCACACACATAGGTGTAGTCCCTGCAATGCCTGAGCAAGTGCCTCAGTGTTGTTGTGATACAAACTACGGGGAAGCTGTCCTTTTTTTTTCTTGGTACGTTGTATATAGATACTGTATGTTTTCTATTGCCATACAGCTGAAATACGAAGAATTAATGAAACAACCCTTTGATAGGTGTATTGTGTAAATTGTAGCTGAACAGGCGGCTGCTTTGTTTACATGGTGAGTGTGCAAAACTGTAGTTTGAATCTTGAGATCTATTTTGAAGACGTCAGACTTTGAAGTGATCTGTATTACAGCATACAGAATAATCTGTGTTTATATAAGTAAATGGCAGTTGAATATCAGTATTTTTGTCCCAAAGAACAGCCATGCTGAAGTTAGAAGAATAAATGGGGGGTGGGGTGGGGACAGGGACAGACCTCAGTTGTGGTTGTGCTCTGGAAGGTATCACTAGGTTTTCTGGTTATTGCTATCAAATCATGCTGATGCTTTTGTTTTTTATTAAAACTTAGGGTAGGTCTTGCATAACTAGTATACACTTTTTCTGTTTTTGCTCTTTTTAAATTTTACTGTACCTTGATTATCAGCATCACTGAAGCTTGCTTGAATAAATGGATGAAACTCACTTCACAAAAATCCAAAATCAGTAGGGTGGTGTTTGCAAATATGTGCAAAACAAAAGGCAAACCAAGAATAAAATCTGCCTTTTAGGAGACATCAGAATAATCTTTTATGCTTTTAAAAGTTCTGTTTTCCTTAATAACAAGAATCTATTAAATATTGAAAGGATGCCATTACATTTTAATGACACTAATGCTTTGTGTAATGAGGAGCAGAAAAAACAAAAGGGGAGGGGAATTTGAGCATTTTGAGAAGCTAAGACTTTAAGTAGAAACTTACCTTATGTTTAATTAACAGATTTATTTTTTTTAAATCTGTTGGAATGTTTCATTACTTTGGTCGAGGTCTAAGGGTACCTATTAATTCTTAGTCAGGTTTTTTGTTGAATTCTGTCAGGAAAAGAAAGAACTGTCACACTAACAAAAATGAGGTGGGTCAAGAGAAATGAACCTTTGTCACTTTGGGTTGCTTTGTGGTGGCTAGGCATGTAGTGCTGTCTGAGGCTTGACATGTTGAACTTACTTTTCCCCTCCTACTATTAAAAAAAAAAGCATATACATATATATTTATATCTGGGGAGATGAGCAGATAGCAGACAAAATAAGAGCTGAGGATGTAGAGTGCAGAATGGTGAAGGTTTTTACAGTAAGTGAGACCATGGTGCAGACCAAGAATCAGGTCTCTCTCTTGAAGTCCACCTTTGTTGAGAAGGGATTTTCTCCTGAAAAATGTCATGACTGAGTAAATGGTGCTGCGGGTCAGGGCGCAGCGAGTGCAGGATGGGTGCTGGCAGGAGAGCAGCATTTGGCCTGGAGGTGGTAGGTCCTTCAGAAAGAGTTCGCTGCAGCAGGCTTTTCTTGGTTTTGATTTGGCTTTTGGGGCTGCTGTTTGTTTTCGTGGGTGCAGGTGGCTTTTCTCTGCACTCAGCCCGAGTGATTCTAGAGGGTGGTCCCATCTATTGGTGGGAGATGTGTATGATACAGACCTGCTTTTCTCCTGAATGGCCGAAAACTGACACCTGGTGTAATTTTGGGGAATGGTAAGCTGATACTTCTGATCTAGACTAGCTGTCTTTGGTGTCTCGCTCTGCAGTTGGTGCTGCTCTCCCCATCTTCTGTCTGGGTATGTAGCTGTGTCTGCTTTTTCCTTTTTTTTTTTTTTTTTTAAGCTAATCTGATGCCATGTGACTGGGGTCTGGTGTAACTCACTTTTTCTAGGGCCTGGTTTATTAATGCGCTGCAGTACAGACTACTCTTGCCTTTGCTTTTGTACCTCTCCCTTACGTTGTAATTAGTTTTCCCCTGAGCTTTGCGGGCGCTGGAAGCCGGGGTTAAGGTGCCAGTGCTGCAGAGTGGCTCAGCAGGTCCCCTGCTCACCTGGTGGCAGTGGCTGCTGCTGTGGGAGCCTTGCCGGGGCTCCTGCCTGCCAGCTGCCTGTGGCCTCTGCTCCCAGCCTGCCTACGGACTGCCCGCCCTGTGAATACAAACACCCAAACAGGCTGTTACAGAGGCTTCACAAAGGGACCCGCTGGGCCACCCAGGGCGTCAAGGAGTAAGCCGCAACGAGTGGTAGCAAGGAGAAACGATAGTGTTCCTCATGTTAAAGTTGTGTCCCCGTCCACTGCTCCTCTCTTCTTACACAAAGCATGTTTTGCTGGGGCATTTTTTTTTTTTTAAACCCAGAGACCCTTGTATTTGCAAAGTATTTTTCACGATGTAATTTTTATTTGTGTACTGAGAATTACTGCTTTTTAGTGGTAGAGTTGTGCTGTAAGTGTAAGCTGAAGAAGCGTAGCTGCAGGTTTGGAGAGGACAGTGTTCGGATTTCCTTTTTCCTTATTCTGTCAAGAGCTAAATGGTTAAAACAATGAAGAGAAGTTTCCGGTTACCATGTTTGTATCGGTTGACTGCGTGTTTTTCTTATTAATGAAATGTGGCTAACCAAGTAGTTGGCATCTGCTATGAGAGAGGGTGAATAGGAGAGGGAAATATCAAAGAACAGTTTTATGACTTTGCTTTGTAGACCAGCTATTTAACATAGTGCAGTAAAACATAGCAATTTCAGCAATTCAGAACGATCCTGGCAGTTTCACATTGTTTTATTGGGTGAACAAAGTAGCTATTGCTGTTCTCGTTGTTGCTGTTTGCCTTGATCAGTGTAAAATAAGGTCCACAAGAACTGCTGTGAGACTAACGATCTCTTTTGAAAGAACGACAAACGTTTGGGATTAGTCCGGCATTGCTTCAGCAGCGTGAACAAGGACCAGATGGGGGTGTGTAGCACAGCATGCCAGAGCAGGAGCCAGTGGTGCATGCTGGCTTTCGCAGTTAAAATGGCCTGTAAAAATAATGCTGACGAAGTCACCCCATTGCATTAGCTTCCAGAGATGCAAACAATCAAGAGGCTTGGGGAGGGCTGCAGTGGCTAAAGTGCCAAATTTTGTTTGGCCTCTGGGAAAGCTGCGGCATAAGCAAATACAAAATGAAGAAGTTTGTTTTTAAAAGTTTTATGGGGCTTTGGGTGATAGCCTCATGATCGTGAAATTAAGTTATATGGACAACATAAATCTGCAGCTTGAATCCTACAACTGGGAGGAAAACTTTCAAAAAGCTCAATAAAGTAAGGTGCTTAAATTTACCTGAAAGACCAAAGTAAAATGAGTGCATAACCTGACTTTCATGCCTGTTACATTTTCTCCTTTTATATTAAATGTTGCTTTAAACTTTAAAGGCATCAGTCAATTCAAAAAAATTTTAGAAAGGTACAGACTTTTTTATAAATATAAGCAATTATATTGCTTTATTAATATAATAGTACCTAGCATGTAATATATACTAATATATATTATTATAAGTAATTATATTAATTACATTATTAATCATGTAAATACAAATTTTCTTGTCTGGAAATCCAGTGGAGGACAGGATCCTGAAGGGCCCTATTTGCTTGAAGTTCAGCTGTTATTCTGAGGACACATGAGGAACTTCAAGAAGAAATAACAAGTTGTACCTGTTTCTTTGATTTGAGAAGCTACTAGTTACAAGCTCAAGAATCTTACAGCTCTTATTATAGGATCTGCCTTCTTGCTTTGGATTTGTGGGTGACGGAAGCAGACGAAATATTTCAGGAAGTAGTCAAGAATGGAGAAGGGAGGCTGCTTGAGCTCAGTGCCAGCTGATCAGGTTTTGTCCATCTTTCTAGGCGATGGGGATTAATCATTTCCTGAAGGGACCACCCGTGCCTTCAGAGGCTTGAGGCTTGCAGGGCTCCTGGGGGGAGTATGTTTAACTGTACATTAAGAGTAGCACTTCCACACCAGGCACTACATCAGTAGTCCTGCTCTGCTTGAGAATTTGCAGTCTTGTGGAGGGAAAGACTGGCAGGGGAAGAAAGATCCTTACGTTGTGCTGGCACATGCTATTGGCTTCAGTCTGGTGGATGACTTCCAGAGCGATACACTAGCGGGTTCTGCTAGTGTATTTTCAGTAACCCTTCAGTCCGTGTGTCTTCATCAGGGTAGTAACAGTGGGAGCACAAATGCTTTGGTCAAATGATAATTTGGGCAGAGATGTGGGGTACCAAGAGGGATGAGAGAGTTCCTCCAAACCACCTTGCTACCATAGGCAAAACACCCCATACTGCTGCTTTCCTCTTGCTCCAAACCATCCCAGACGGCTTCAGATCCTGCGTCAAGTTTTAAAGAGAAAGTTTTCTGAGGTCTGGCATGCATGCAGAACACACAATGTCTTGAGGCTGAAATTTACCTTCTCATTAATTTGGTTTTACAGTCTATCACTTTCCTGGCCTGTGATGAGATTTTTTTTCCACATGGGATTTCTCATGAAGGCTCTTAATTATCATGCGCAATTTGGGGAGTTCCCCTTGCGTTACCTTCAGCTGATGTTCCATCAGTGTACTTACGTTGTAATTTATATTGTGTTATAATTGCTGTTTATGAATTACACCTGCACTATGCTAGAGGTTATCTAGAAATTGAGGAGTAAATGGCATAGCACAATGTAAGCATAACAGGAAATAAATGTGTACTGAGACATTTCCTTTGCATTAGCATGAAATGTCTCTCAGTTAAGTATGCAAAAATATGCAGAGAGAACATTTGTAATTTTGCCATGCAAGGTTGAAGTATTTAATGTGGAGAACTTGTATTGAAATGATTCGTGGCAAATAAGAGCAGACTTAGAGCAGTGTAGCTTTGTGAAGGAGACTTTTTAAAATCTAGGTGGGATTTTTCAAAGCTGTGTATACAACCAAAGAGAAATTAAGAAGATTTTTTTTCCAAAATTATTTTCAGATAGGTGACTGAGTAGAGCTTTGCTCTGAAATGAATAGACGCTATGTTTCCAAAGCATGTATGTACTGATGCTTGGGTTTAGCATCCAACTTGGTAATGGGTTGGGCAGAGTCATAATGGGAAAAACCTGTGGTGTAATGTTTTTTTTTTTTGGTGGAAAAATAGAGAAATGTATTAAAAACAGCCAGAAGACTGATGGCTGCCTTGATCTTTGTTGTCTCTGTGGGCTATATGCATGAAGTCTTTCTGAGCACTGCATGGGATCCTGAGGTTTTCTTTTTCTAAGGGAGTAGCTCTTGGAGCAGCAGGCAGTTGAGTGGGTTGCTGCACTGAAAAGGGGTTACGCTGCAGAGCCATGCATGCTACTGCTGCGCAGTTTCATTGCTTCTGATGCTTGTAGCTACAGCTGCATTGTAGAAATATTCAGCAAAAATGTAGAAGTTAGGAAGAATCTTGATAAAGCCAGGCAAACATCTTGGGAAAACAGTTGTCTTGTATCACCCCAGAATTACAGCAGCAGGTATCCTGCCTGCCTCTTCAGTGCCCCCTCTCTTGCCCGAGACAGAGGGTGGTGAAGTGGGGTAGTGAGCTTCAGCTTGTCTGAGGTGAAAAGATAACCTGATGAAAAAAGTAACCCAGTACTTCCCTGAAGTAAAGCAAATTAAAGCTGTTACCTTAGCCCCCGAGTAACACGGACCTCTGGAATGACTGGGTGAAATCTTGTACTGAGCCATGGAGTTTGTCCACTACTCTCATTTTCCCCATCCAGAAAATGGATCTCTTCTCATTTTGTTTCTAATGATTGCAAATCCCCCATGTCATCTTATTTCCAATGGTTAATTACTCTCCGCCTTGAGAGTCTGCACATTTTAGTGTTGTTCTTCAGTTTCTGGCTGCTGGATCTTTTCAGTATTTTATTAAATGAAAGACTGTGCTATTCAATATCACCTTCTCCTATAAACATGATAAGCTCTAAGTTGCTTTCATGTTGCTTAGACTGTATTAAGTGGGTTTTTTTCTTAAGCAAATGGTTTACTGTTGCAAGTGTTGATTTCTGTGTTCAGAGAGGTGTATAAATGTCTATCGTTTGTAGTGTTAAAATTCCAGAATATAGTGTTGCAAAGCTAGAAGTCTTCAAATACTGTAAAATGAAGTTACAGGAAAGAATAAATGATTGAGCAAAATCAGTAATAAATCTTGGTTGTTTTTTTCTGTTAACTTATTAAATGTTTTAAATACAATGCTGAGTAGCGCACCACCTAAAAGTCCTAGAACAATCAACCTGGTTATTCAGTTTTAAGCAAATAATTTTGCTGCTTTTACCTTTTTATGAGAGGGTTGGAGGGAAGGATGGATGATCGTGTTATTGAGTGGACTAGTTAAATAACCTAGGCTATTTACACTGTAACTAATATTAATGCCAAATAACTCCGGGAATGAATTTGTTTTTACTTACTGTGAATAGAGAGCTATAGTAGTCGCATGCTATATTAAACATGAAAACAGTGTTTAAATACAGGTGGAGTAGGAATTTCTGAACCAGCAAGTGCAGCAAAACTTGAATTAAGCTTCTTGTTCAATTAATGGTATGTTGGTAGGTGTATACTAACCTGTGAGCTGGAGCCATGTGGTCTGCTGCCTCTCCTCCCTGTAAAAATAAAAGCAACGTGTACCTTCAGCAAACTCGGCCCATGTCTGCTTTAAGTCCTACTTTTGCTGGCAAGGGGGAGGGGGGTGTTTTAAAGAAAAACCAAGCCCCAAGGGGAAGACTGGTTGACCTGTGATGGGCAGCAGAGGCTTGAGGCAGCACGCTGCAGTTGACAGTGTATGTGGTGGTTGGAGTCAGGATTTGGGTCCCCAAAGACGAGGGGTGGGGCAAAAGCTGCTTGGTGCGTTGCCCACAGGTATGCTTTGGCAGTGAAGTAGATCCAGCAGCCGCAGTCGTAATTCTGGAGCAATAGCCTTTTATTAAGTTTTTCTATAATATTTATTTTAGTACAGGGAACAGTAGCTCTGCTCCAGATTGCATTTTTTTTTAATTTTTTTTTTTTAATTGATCTTATCGTGAAGTGTGTTTCTGAACCTGGGACCAACCTTGGTTAGTTCTTCAGAAGGTCTGCAGAGAAGTATGTATAAAATCAGTTTAGGAGGAGGAAACCATTGCTAGCAGCTGTGTGAAACTATTCATGCAGATGGTGCTGACTTGCAATGAAAACATGCACTCCTGTATTTATACCCTTAACTTCATGATGCTGACATGCTGAAGTGGTGAGTATCACAAGATGTACGTATGCAGTCTCAAGTGTCCCCCTTCACAATAGCTTTTTGTGACATACAGTCTATTTTTCAGTGCAATTTATCTTGATGTTTACTCAAGTAGGGTTTTCTGTTGAAAAGGATATTTTAGCTATCTTACCGTAAGGTTTACAAAAGAATTGCGTTTAATGGCTCACACTGAAGTGCTCACCCCTCCCCACTTGCACACACTCTGCCCATGAAACATGTTAATCCCCTCCCGCCCTCCCCCCATTGAAGAAGCCTGATACATTTCCTTTTGCATTAGTTAGGCCTTCTGGGAAATACATGCAGAAATAAAAGGCTTTTCTATAGCCCTTTCTCCCTCAGGAATGCATAGAAACCAGCTCCTTGGATCCGGTCCACAAACTTGAAACTTGATTTTTGGGGGTGTGTGTGAAATATAATCCTGTGCATGTTACTGAGAGAGTCCTAGTTACAAATTGAGGTAGAGGTATAGGATCTCGTAAGATCTCATGGTACTTTAAAAAAAAAAAAAAAAAAAATCATGTTCCTTATGTGCAATCTGTATGTTGTGCTGAGGTTTGTCTCCAAAGCAGGTATTTAAAACTCTCTTAGCTTTGTGACCTTTGTTTGTCCTTTGTCTTTATTAGCAGTGTGTACCCAGACAGTCTACATAGAAGAGGCTTATTTTGTTTACAAAGATTACTCAAGTATGGTGATGGTTTCTCAACTACCAGTAGTACTCAGACATTTTACCTTAACTATAGCAAGAAGTGTGCCCTTTGCTTTGGGATAACTATTTGTGCATACTAGTTACACGTGCATGAAAACCGCTAGAAAAGGTACTGCAGGTTTTTACAGGTTTTTCACTGTAGAATTATCAATTATATTGACAATTGATATCAGTACCGTACCACAGGTAGAAAGGCCAGGGTAAGCCTGGTGTAGTCTCTACCCCTCCGTGCATTGGTGCATATAGGAACACCTGCAGCTTGGAGTGGGCTGACCCATCATGTTATGAAGGACCCTGAGCTTTGAGCTACCTATGTGTCTCAGTGACTCTTGGGGCACATAGGTACTGTGCCTTTCTAAGAAAGACCTTGTGAGGAGCTAACCTGGGGTTAGCCATGGTGGCAGGGTGGTGCTGCCAGGGTAGGGAGAATACACGGTGGTACGATGGCTTAGGCACATGGCCTGTCCATATCTTTGGGCATGTGCTGATGTCCATGCTGTCTTCCTCCCGTCTAAAGCAGATGTCAGTGTGGCTTGAGGCAAGTGAAGCATGAACGCAAGTCCTTATTGGCAGGACAGTGTGGTTGTTCCCAACGTATGCTTGCCTTTGGGTTCATCTTTACCATAGGCAAAAACAGAGTTGCCTTTTTCTCCACCATGATTATATGTATTGTTTGAATGTAGCTTGAAAATTGCACAATAAAACTATTTTATTGTGAATACATATGCAAATATCCAGTGTCACTGCTTGCTCGTTGTCTAACTCAAGAGCAGCAGTAGTGGTGTTTTACGTGGTTCAGGTGGTCATCACATTCATGGAGGCTTGTGCTTCTCAATGTTGGTGCACCACTGCCGTTGCATATGCCAGAAAAGCCAGCCTAAACTGCTTTTGCCAATTCCCACTCCTTCTCCTTGCTCCCATGCAGCCTCTTCAGAAGTGGTGGTGCAGCTGCTTGGAGGCCTGATGCTGTGCCACATCAGTGCTGCTTGCTGATGGTACAGCCCCACCAGCGACGAAGCAGTGCTGCTGCGGGGGCAGGAGCTGCTTCAGCTAGTTTTGTCAGCAAGAGGAGTGTCAGTGAAACTGCGGTGTGATCCATGCTGTGGTGAGCTGGAGCATGAAAATGGGCATCAACAAATTAGGGGTGAATATGACTTGACTGAAATGACAGTTTCTTTCAGCTGATAAAAATATTTCATAAATACTGGCTTTCTTTCAGTTGTTATCTAGTGCGGAATTGTAGGTCGTGTTCCTTGGCAGCCACCAAAGGAGAAAATTATTTTAATTCCACGCCTGTCCCTGAAGCGAGAGATTATGATCTCTGTCGTGACAGGTTGTCAGGTTATCTCTTTTCTCCCCCCAGGTTTTAGGATGGAATTGCAGAGGATGGGGGTGTAGGAGACCTGTTGCACAATGTCCTCCTCCTTTTGATACCAACGTCTTTGCCTCATGGCTTGGTGATTTCTGCTCCTTGACTTCTGTTATGGCTCGGTTTAATAGCAGAAGCCGGCACCCTAATGTCTCCTGCTGACAGTTTCTTAGAGCGGGCTGCATATTTTGTTTTCTCTCTGATTTTAATTTCAGGTTAGCAATTGATCTTGTCTGTTCAGGCACAGATTTTTCGCCCTCTTGTTTGCTCTCAGGAGGTGGCATTTTGTTCTGCAGGCTGTCTTGGTTTGAAAATGGACCTTCATCATAGGGGAGGGCTCTCCATAAGGTAAGCAAAGGTGGTGTAATCTGGTCTGTAGGCTTTTGGGTATGCTTTCCAACACTGACCAGCTTGTGATTAACTGCTTTGCTACCAATGAATTGGGGGGCGTTTTCTGTGTTTGTGTTATTGTAGGTGGGTGGTGCTTTTTCACAGCTCACATTCTGCTGCTTAAGTAGTTTCCCCAAGATTTAATATGCTGCTTCCAACCTATATTTTTTAATTATGTTGAGCAAGTTGCTGATTTTAATGGGGAATAGTAATTCAGTAATGACTGCAGGCAGTAGGCGGTGGTTTGCTACAAAACTATCTTGCTTTAGCTCACCCTTATGTGACAGTTGCCGTGAAGTTTGATGGTCCGGTTGACTTAACACTGGACTACTTATTAGGTAAGAAGGCTAAAAGCAGAAGTTTTTGTTTTTAATTTGAAAACTGTTAACTTTGTGAGGGTTGATATACTTTTCATAGAATCACATAGTATATAAATATAGCACGTGGTTAGTCTTATTTGGGAGCATTGTTTGCTTTTGAATGGTGGAAAAATGTTAAGAAAAATATGTTAGAAACCACAGCTGTTTAATGATGGGGGTCTTAATTTACTCCTTGATTTAAGTTTTTTATATTTAGGTATGCAGAAACCTTTCTGTATCAAAACTTGCATCAGAGGGACAGAATGGTGTGCAGCTTCTCTTCTTTAGTCATCTTCCTGAAGGAAGGGATGCTATAGGCATGATGAGTCTTGAATCTGTTTGAAGAGTGCCTGGAGAATAAAATGGACTTAATCAAGCTGAGTATGTTTATCTAGCACTTTAAACTCCTAATTTGCCGGGTTTGTATTCTTTAGGCTGGTTTTATTTCAAATAGTATGTTTGTCCGTGGAACGGTTTGGGAATGGGGAATATACCTTCTCCTTTTACAAGGGGTACAGCATTGTTTTTTGTTCATGGGTCAGAAGAGTGTGTAGATCAGCTGACTTTCTTCAAAGCTAGAATTGGGTAACAGTTTGGGTTTTTTTCGTATTTTCTTTTTTTTTTTTTAATTCTAGTTAAAAACCGTTTGTCAGTCAGGTTCTAGGTGAAAAACTTAGGCAAGAGTTTGGAGGTATAAAATGTGAACTGGTAAAAGCTGTCTTTGTGTGCCTTAGGAAAAGAGGGTTGACCCTTAATGTGAAACAAACTGATTAGTTAATGTATTCAGCATGGATAAGATGCCTTTTAAGGGTCCAATAAATCAGTTGCGTGGTTTAACATTGAACAAAGCCCTTTTTAAAAAATAATAAAACTGTCTGATATTGTGCCTCAAATTACTAATGGTAGGGAATAGCTGTAGACACCCTTCCTTCTTCTGTGAGGTATTTTAATGTCTGTTGGGTAGGGACCCTGGCTGTTGCAGCAGTGCTGGCCAGCAGCTGGTGTGTCCAGAGTCCTCTGGGGCAGCCAGAGGCTGATTGGGGTTGTGAGATGTGGTGAGGAGCCAGGGAGGCTTTGACCCAAACCCTTCACCGACCAGAAACACAGCAGGGCATCCATTAAGGAGGGAATAACTACTGCTGCGGTGGCAGGCTCTTCAAGTTTGTATCATCTGAAGATTTTTTGAAGAGCATGGATTTAATTTTCTTTCTAAATTAGGCGTGGAGTTATTTACCCTTCTTGTGTTTGCAGTGACTCTTCTTTTTAATATCTTGATGCTAATTTTTTGTCTCCCCTTGTAAGTACGTGGAGTCTGACGTAGCAACGTTAGCTCGGTGGCAGTAGGGCTGGCCTCTGTGGCCTTTACGTCCTTCTCGCAGGCATCAAGGGATGGGGAGGAACGGCCACCGTCCCTTCCCTGCTTGCAGGTGGTGTGATAGAGCCATGCCCCTGCGGTGCCGTCTCCCTGAAACGCCAGCCTTTGTGAAGGGCCACTGGAGCTGAATGGGGCTGGGACGAACCCGCTCTGACTGACATGTGGGAAGCATGTTGTTTTTCTTCCCCCTTAGTTAATGATTGAGAGGTGCAATGCTGCCGCGGCTCCTTTTGGCACCACTACAGAAATGGCCTCCATTTCTAGTAATTTATACCTCTTACCGATTTTTTTTTTTTTTTTTTTTTTTTTTTTTTAACACGTCACGGTGTTTTTCTGTCGTGAGCACTGGCTGGACGAGTTTCCTGCCCCACCATGTTCCTGCGCACCTGTCCACTCCCTCCCAGGCTCCCACCGCCTGCCAGAGGGAGCAGGCCCTGAGCATCTGGGAAGTGTGAACTCCATCTTTTGCCCTCCCTGTGGTTTTTGGGGGAATGGTGTTGTGTGGCGCAGTTTGGCTTGTGTGGCAAACGGCTGAAATGGCGGTTTGTGACCATACGGATCCAGGCTAGCCTTCCATCCAGCGCAGGGGAGGGGAGAACAAACCAAACCCTCTGGCACAGGGCTTTCTCCCGCTGGCCTGGGGAGGTGGGACTGTGTCCCTCACAACAGCTTCAGTGACCTGTATACTCTTCTTATGTCAGTGAAGAGCTGTGAATCGCCTCTTTGTGTCTGTTGAAATCAGATTCATCAAAAAGCAGGTTAATGAGTAAGATGCCTTTTTGGAGGATTCATATTTGGTACCAGGTGACGACAGGGCCTGTCGTGAGAGTTGGGCTCTGTTGCTTTTGGGTAATGGTGCCGTTAATAAGGTTTTCTTCTGTGTAATCTGTGAGTATTCTTTGTCCAAACTGATGTGTTTTTTCCAAATGCTAACTCGTGCCATCTGGGCCATCAGGTTTCTGCTATTTGCTGGGCTCACTTACAACACAGTATTGTATTGGATTTTATTTCTGCTTTTCCCATTTTGGTGTTGCTGAGCTCTTTCCTGAAATCCTTTGGGTTCTGTAGCCTATTTTTAAGTAGGTATTTTTACGTGTATTATTGAGGAGCTTTCTAGAGCAGACATGGTAGCGACCAGCTTAAATCCCTGTGGCCTCTGCTTTCCTGATGGACTGGAGTACCAACTGAGATGACATCAGTTACTTCTTAAATAAGTCAAATTCTGAACACAAATGGTCCCCCAAACCAGAAAGCCGACTGGTGGAAAACACAACACCCTTTCTGTTCCCTTGTTGTCTCCACTCTGTTTTCCTCCCTGTGGTGAACAAGGCGCTCGTGTCTGGGAGGACAGGGGCCGGACACAGCGGTGGCTGGGCTGGCTGTGGGACAGGGGGAGGCGAGGCTGTGTCGGGGGGGCATGTGCAGCATTGGGCAGCGTGGCGTGGGGGGACTCCAGCCCCTCCAGTGTTGTGCCTGGGCAGCCCTCTGCTCACCCTGCTGCCTGTTTGTACCCGCCCTGAAATTTTAATTTACTCTCGTCCATGTAATGTTTTGAAGCTCAGGTGAGAGGAAGGTGTTGGGATTCTCGCTGCCTGAAGAAGGTAAGTGCAGATGGTAATTAATCCCAAGTGATTTCTGCCAAGTGATGAAGGCAAGAGGTTTGCTGGCTTGTAATGGATGAAAGGGGAAAAAGGAAATGAGTCAGAAGGTTTAATTTGTTTTTCATAATCCCATTTGCTTCCCTTCCTCTTGGAAACTTTTGTGTATGTTTTAGCTGATGGGAATAAGAGGATGAAGGGGGTTTTGTTTGTCTTTTAGCAATATGAGAATTGGACTCGGGTTGAAGAGAAGTATGTGTATTCATGGTATGGTGAAATTCGTGTCACGAGAAAAATCTGTTGTAACTGTCTCAGTAGCTTATCCCATGTCCTTACTTAGACAGAAGGATTTCTACTTCTCGAGTCAGCTTCTTTACCCACATGAAGTGCTGTACGTAGAGTCAAAAAAAGAATGCAGAAATGTTCTAAAGCTTACTTTTTACTTCCCCACCCTAGGAATGCTCTTTCTGTGCTGATCTGGCTGAAGTTGCATCACTTAATGAAAGATCTTGGTGTACAGAAATAATAGCTGATTAAAAAAAAAAAAAACAAACCACCACAAAACTATAACCTAAAACAAACAAACAAACGAGATGGCCTTACCTATGCCCCTTGTATTGTAAAACAAGAGTATCTGTGTCTTAGATCCTGAAGAATAAATGCTTGCTGGTGGCTTCTTCCTTTCAGTAACTCTAGAGCTACCTAAATTGACTTGACATCAGAGGAGACCAGTGCTGACAGCCCCCGGAGGCTGCTGGTCTGAGTCACGACCTTTGGCTCTGAACCTGGTCCCTTTGGGCAGATGAGGTTTTGGACAGCCGTTGTCTGAATGTCTCAAAAAAACAGATGTAAAAGCCACTGCCAAGGACACATTTGAAAGTTTTGGGGGGTTTTGTAGTGTCTTAGCCGTCGTGAACTGGCTCTATGTATCTTTTTAATCTGTGGTGCTTGTAATGTATATCGGTTTAGCTAAGCTCATAAAAAAACCCTTGGTTTAGTTTCTTTCCATTATCTTGTTTGCCTGTGGACAAGTACAGGATATTACCTGAGTCCTGGAGGGTTAATAAGTGCTAGAAAATATGCTGATAGTGGGACACATTCAAGAAGCACTACCTGTGTAACTTACCAAAGAAAAGGTAATGGGAATAAATTGATAAATACAAGTGATGGGGAGGAAAAATTTAGTTGAATCCTTAGGGTGAGGTACTTAGGACCCTGATATTTGGAAGCTGAAGGCAGGTATTTCAAACCAGTAATAAAGCACACTTGTGTAACAGAAAATTGGTGATGGATTCTACCTCTGCAAGAGGCTGTATGTTGGGGACTGTCTCCTTTTCTAAGAGCAGATTTTCTCTTCAGCTGACTCATGGAGGGGTTTAGCAGCCTCTGTTACCCAGGAGGGCAAACCGATTTTCAGTGACAGCTTTTGGCTTTGTAGCTTCATGTTTTTTCCATCTGTATTTTCCCTCCTATAAATGCGTAACATGTATTAATTGTTCTCTGTGGTTTTGTTTCATTCATTGCTTACAGGTTTCTCCCCCTCTAATTCATAGCTGTGTGTTACTTACCTCTGTGTTTCAGCTTCATGCATCATTTCATCTGTACCCTAATTTGCAAGCAGAGACATTTGAAAGTAAAAGAAATGCTGGTACTTGGGAGAATTACAGCTTACATGTACTCTTCTAATTTCTTTTGGTTTATTTTGAAGATAGTGTTAAGGCACACCTTCATAAACTAAGGGTCGTAAAAAGTAATGAATTTTAAGCCATTGTTTAAAGTCTTCATCTGTCACTTTCGTGAGATTATCACTTACAGGCACTTGACATCAGCCAACCCAGATCCATATTGCTAATTGAAAAATACTTTCTCCCTACGTGAATTCCTAAATCATGTGGGCTCATTACATAACCTGACACTAACAGGCTGTGATAGAATAAATCATTACCATTAGAAGCCCTTTACTTGTCTTACCCTGTTACTTCTTTTTGTTCAAGGGTTTCTTTCTTTGCTTGTTTCTAAAGCTCTGGACATTCTTTCATGTCCCGTTTTGCTCTTCTCAGGAAAATTGGGATGAAAGTATTTATTTTGCTCCTTTGAGTTGGTCCTCACATTATGCCAGCTGTGATTGCTATTTGTAGTTAGGGCAGTTGATAAAACATCACAGTTTAGAACATTGATATGAATATGAATCGATTTTTGTTTTGAAATGTGTTGCACAAATTCATGGAACGCCACCACAAGTTCAAAATCTCCCTTACGTTCCTTTATGCAAGGAACCTTCTTACCTTCTCCTTCTGGTAAATGTTTTGCAACTTCTTGTTATGTCTGTTTTTTGTTGAAGAATAACTCTGTTGTATCACAAACATTTTGGAAGAAGTAGATATCTAATTTTTTGAGACATTTGTCTTACTCAAATGTCAAAATGTTGTATTTTATTCATATGTTTGAAAACTTGCAAAAGAGCACTAAATGTGACAACTTGGGAGGAGGGAAGGAGAGTAAACTGTCCTTCTTTGGGAGGATTTTGTGCTATCTTTCCTAGCTCATGATAGTGGCTAAGTGGTATGATGTTGAATTTAAAAAACTGAGGGTGCTTATGAAAGGGTGCTGTTCAGTGAAATACTGTAGTAGAAAGCTTTTAGGGTTTTTTTACTAAGAGTTTTCACCTCTTCTTTCAGTGCAGGATCTCTTTTGCTGTTGTGTTTATTGTTGAGAAGCAATGCTACCTGCAGAAGTTCAAGTCCTTGTTGACTGTACAACCGTCACCTTTTGTTCTGTGTTGAATATGTAAAGGAAAGACTAACAATGGTTTCATTATGTGATGGCTCCCTGAATGCGCTGTTGCCTGATGGGCAAAGAAGCGTCAGCTTTAATTAATGGACAGTCTGTTAGTACAGTTTGTTCGTTTGAACTGTGCTAGCTGGCCCATTGCTCAGTGATACACTAACTTACAGGAATATTTAGTCCTCTGCCTTGGAAACCTTTCAGACTGGTGTATGAATTGCAACATCAGAAATCCACTGATAGGCAGAAAAGTTAGACTCACACCAATAGCTGTGAATTACGATTTATGTGCTCTGAAGCTCTACTTTTGAGTGACAGGCTTAGCATCCAGCTCTTCTGGCAGGGAAGTAAATGGGTACTGTCTGCCCTTAGGCAGGGTTTTAACCACAGACCTGGTTCTACTTCTCAAGATGGTAATACCCACCTAAATCGATTTAGTAACTGTAATGCTTTCTCTTCGGGACCCCCTGATGGTGCACATTTGTAGTGAGGTAGACATACCTTTTAAAACAAAGTATCACATATCCATTACTCAGGGGTGCACAGCATGAAAAGCAAAGGTTAATGAAATGCCTGTGTGTGAAGGTCTTAGTTGTACGTTAACTTTTTCTTTGGCAGCTCTAAGCTTTCCTGACTATAGCTTTGGTAGAAAGCAATGTTTTCTGTCTGCTGCAGCCATCGTGGCTATACCATGTGTCTTGGTCAGTCCGTCACTGTTCATTAATCTGGAGAGGGCAGCCATTAATTACTCATTCCACTACCTGTTTCTCTAGCAGTTTTGCATTTAGGATCTTCTGATGAGAGTACCAGTATAACTTTGATAGAGTGAGATGGAAGTATTTGATTAAACATTAGTTTATTTCAAATTAGTTTATTTAAAATTGTTTCTTCAAAGAACCGTGTCTTTCAGATTGATTTTTGTTCTTGCACTCTTTGCTTGCTTCCTGAAGCTGCATCAAGCTGAGGGCTGTGAGACTTGTGTAACTATAATGCATATAGTTTGCATGTCTGCTATACCAATTGTCTTGGTTTTGTAAGTGATCCTTTATGGTACACTCTGTCTTCAACATGTGGCAAGTAAAGTTTAAACATGCAAACAGTGCTTGTTAATACTTTTTTGTGCTATCCAAGTAGTGAAACCAACTTGTAGAAATCGTACTTGCTAAACTTGTGGTTCAGGGGTTTATCTGCTCTATCTCACAGCACTCAAATGGCTTTTGTCATTCTGAAGTCAGTGAAGTTGGAAGACAAATAAAAGCAAGTAAACAGGCTTCAGCACAGGTGACTTGTCCCTCTCTCTTCCTCCTCAGTGGTCCTTTTTGGGTCCTGCTGCTGTCCGTTTTGAAGCATCGTGTCCCTGCCACAGGCTGCTAGCTTTCATCAGCATGGGAGCTGAAGAGGGCTGTGGGAGAGCTACCGTTCAGTGATTTTTGTAATCCTCTGCGAGCAGCTCATGTCAAGGCTGGCGGTGGGAATGGAATAACAGAGGCTGGACATCCCCTGTGCGCTGTCGCAGACACAGGCTTTGGAGGCAGCTGAAGCCCATGCTGTCTGTCTGCTTAAGGGACTGAAATAAGGGCTGGGATGGGAAGACAGCGAAGGTGGCGTGATCTGCGTTAAGTCCTGCTTTTCTGAACTCCAGATCTTCCGCTTTTTAGTACATCTGTGTTACAGGCTTTGATGTGTTGTCGATAGTGTTGTAGGTCGGAAGCCTTTAGCTGTGTGTCGCGAGTGTGTTTCAGTGATGCTCAGGTTGGTGTTTTCGAAGTGCACTCCTACCCGTGTGTCACATAAGCACAGCTCGTGCATTTACACTTGCCTTTATTCAGACCTGTGGCATCAACACGGGGCTTTCAGAGCCTGCCTGGTCCAGCCTTTCTGTATGCTTCTCACCTTCGCTGGAGCTCAAACACAAGCTTACACAGAGCTCAAATAAAATAGGTTGGTGTTTGGCAGTGCTTTCTCACTTGGTTAGCAAGAGTGCCCTAGGAGCCAATTAACCCTGTCTGTGCTGTGAGCTGAAGAGGCATGCTTCAGAGTCCATGTCAAGTCTCTGGTGCAAGTGCCAGAAGGAAAATTATATATAAGATACTCAAAAGATACCCTCATGCAAGTACAAATTAAGGAGACAGGTGGATCAGTGGAAACCCCAACTTGTGAGGAACTCATTAAAGATATTTTGTTCCATGGCAGCAACTGGTCTGGTAGCTTCCAGTCTGTTTTCTGTGGTTGGCAGAATTTCATTCAAAACTTTAATGCTTTCCAAAACTGCAGTTCTGCACAGTGAAAGAGATGGAACATATTTTTCTTGAAAATCTGCAGTTAAATGAGCTCTTACTTGTTTCCCTGCACTAGTATTAAAACTTGTCTGTCTGTACAGTGAGCTACATTCAGAAACTGACGTGGCTGAAAAGTGACATGTCACAACCTCCATTTCTCCCCATAAAAGCAAATGGCTTAGCTTTTCAGCTGGATAAGCTCCCTGAGCTTAACATAAACTTTAGTATTTTCATTTATCTCTGAGAACAAGGGAAAAAAAAACCTGTGCACATGTAGCTTTCTGCATCTGTCCTACTAGCACATAAGTTACATATTTTCTGCTGTTGAAGTGTCATTCCAGATGCTATCAGCCTGGTGGTTGTATAAAGTCACTTGTGAATTTTTCTGCTTCTGTGCCTGGTCCTGGTGTTCTGCTCCCTTGGGTGATGACATTCTGTCCCTGGTTGTGGAGGTGGAGAGGAGATTGTGTCTGTTGCTGGCAAGTCTCTGCATCTCCATTAATGCTCTGCTAATATTTGTTCAAATTCTCTTCCCTCTCCTGCCCGACATGCTTCAAACAAGTGAGCTTTGGGGCTTTTCTGACTGAGCAAACTTCAAGCAGTTGGTAGCTTACAATCTCTTTAATCCTTGATAAATAACACTGATCAGACACCAGACAACAAGGGGGAGAAAAAATTTGCATATGCAGATGTGATTCTAGCACTAGCCTGGAAAACACGTTTTTGCTTAACTTGTTTTTATGTGTCCCAGAAGGATATTCTCCAGAACATGTCAGGTTTGAGAAGTGCTAAAACAAGTAGCAGTATGGGTTCCTGCCTTAATCCTTTTAGCTAGGATCCCTGGTTAAAAAGGAGGTGTGTTTGGGGGAGCACTGTTTCTCTTTTTGCTGTGCTGGTAGAGGAAGCCAGCTTTCTCCCCGTGTAGCCTAGGCTGGTACAGTATGCAGCGGGGGACGATGCTGGGAGTTTCCCTTGCATGTGAGAAGAGGAAAAGGAGTTGGATGAAGGTACTGTTTGAGCAGTAATTTGCTAAGTAGCCACTGACTACCAAGCACAGATTCCCGTGCCACCTTTGATGGGGAGATCTTTTGCTTCCCTTTTGTACAGTGATGAGAGATGTGGTTTTGGCTGCCTGTTTTCTGGTGTGAAACCAGGAGTGTTTAGGGACTGTTTAATGGAAATGGAGGGCACAGCGTGTTGGATGCATTTGCAGTGCTGGTGTCCAGGTGATTTGCAGGAAGGCACATCCTGCCATCTGTCTGCCAGATGCACCTTACCGCACAGAGGGTGAGGCTGAAGTGGGTCAGTTAGTAAGGCTTTTCCTATCAGGGCACAATTTCTCAGGCCAGTGCAGAGAAGGAGGGGTGTGTGTTTGTGTATTTTAAATCAGTGAGCGTAGCAAACACCCTACTTACACCATTTCCCTCTGAACTACGGGGTGGTTTTGCTTCTTAAAACAGGAGATGCTGTGTGCCTTCAACACTCCTGGCACCCTGTCGGTACTTTCTGCTTTGATTTTCATGAACCTCATGTTTCAGTCATTTAACGTGCAGAATGAGGAAATGGCACTGTTTGCAATGGGAGGACTGGCTTCTCGTAGGAGTTAGAGTTTTGGGCTTATAAAGGCCCTTTGGTAGCTTTGGCCTAGTTTGGGAGCTGTCTCTGTCAGCCACATATTATTTGTGGCTCATCATTAACAGATGAGTTAGCTATGCCTGTGACAGTAGCAGCGTGCTTGCTTTTGGAGAATCCCAGCACTGGGAAAAAAATTGTCTTAGTCACTGAAGTACCATTTCTACTTCTGCTTCTCCCTGCTGTGAAATCCAAAAATGACAGCCTTCCTTTCGTTGCTCTGCGAATGTGAAAAGGCCAAATTTGGAAGACACACTTTTTTAATGAATACAAGTCAAGGACTGGTTTTTATTACAGAGAAATCTGGGAGAAAAAATGTAAATCGAGATAATTTTTTGGTTTTCTTCATGCTGCAAGAGGCTTGGCTCTGTGAAGAAGCAACTATTTGACAAAATGTTCTGAAATGTGAGTGCAGAACTGGGATTTTGTCACTCAGTGCTGCAAAAGCAGAGCAACTGTTCACACTCAAGTTTTGGTGTGGAATTTTGCTGAATTTTTTATAGCAGCTTTACAGTGATATTTGCTTGTCCTGTGCTACTGCCATAACTCTCCTGGGCACCAGATGATTACTGAAATTTTGAATATGCAGTCTTAGTATGTTAGATGTGACTCCCACTGAGAAACTATGCCTTTTGAAAACTGCCATAAAAAACGTTTGCAAGAGGGATTCTTCTCCCTTTCTTGTGCCCTGCCTCCCAGAAAGTCTTGCTGTGGAAACAGTGAAACCCAAAATATGCATGTTGTATATTCAGGCTCTTGCTTTTGGTTGGTGTCTGTAGGCTCTGCTCCCCTACAAATAAAGTTCTGTGTTTTTTATTATGCCACTCAGTTTTTTTGGTGTTTTTTTGGTGATGATGTTTTGTTTGTAACTGAACATAATGATTAATTGTGTTGAAAAGTGCCAAGGAAAATTGAAGGCTCCATTGTGCTTGGTACCGTCATGAATGTATTTTCTGTTCCTAGATGACTTGCAGCACTATTAATTTCAGAGTCGTCTTGGAAAGACAATGAAACAGGTTTTTACCTTTTTGAACTTGCATTGTGAGTGAAGGGTGTATTTTTTCAGTTGGAAAAGCACACTTATGTTTGTTTATACTGCCAGGTGCAGCAGAAGTTAATCCTGTGCTGCAATATATCTCATTGAAAAATCATGTTTTAAGTCTGCTGCCAGGGGGGTGCTAACAGACGGGAAACTGGAGAAACGTACCTCTGAGTATGGAAGTCTTAAAAGTCAATATATGTTACGTATCTCTACTCTGTGTAAAAGCAGTAACTTCATGTAGGAGACCTACCTGTGCTCAGGGTTCGTTCTTGCCTGGTTGTACCTCTTCCAGTACTCTTATCCTGTACATCCCTGAAGGATAGGCAATGTCCTGACAGCTGAAACCGGCTGCTGCAGGTGTGTGGCAGTTAAGTTGTGCGACAGCCCTTTCCTGTACTCTGTACAGCAGTTGTTTTAAATCTGTGTCTCCTGGTTGGTATTTTACAGATGGGTTGGATAGAGTTTTTGGAAAGTAAATGAACATAAATTCTTCACTTCTTGGTTATGCTTATATGAGGCTGTAGCACTGAGGTATTTTAAAATTGTGGATCAGTTAGATAGCTTCCTTGATTTGACATTTGTTTACTTTACCAAATAACATATTCAAATACTAAAAAAAAAGTGTTGCAAGATTCAATTTTATATGCGCATTGCAATTTACTATTCTATCTCCTTTCTTTAAAATACAAATATTGCCCAAAATGTTGTCAATAATATGATATGTGCATATGATTATATGCAGATACTGAAGTATTTTAACGTACATATGAGCAAAATGTTTCCAGTAATGTTTCTTTCTGCTTCTTGCTTTGCTTTTTGCAAAGGTTGTAGCCTTGGGATACTAGCCAGGCTTTGAACTGTAAAGGGGAGCATAAAGAATCCAGGATGTTTTTAGAATAGTCTCAACCGTGAGCAGATGGCTTCATTAAATTCTCTTTAGAAGCAAGGAAAGCAGTTGCTGCTTTTGGAAGAAAATTGGCTAGAGCAACTGCTTTTACAATGCCATCCCAAGTGTGTGGCAGGTAGCAAGAATATTTGTACAACAATTTTATGTAAAGCAGTTGGTCCACATACCTTCAAAAATAGGTGCAGGATAGTGGTGCCTCTGTTCTGTAAACTGGTAAGTACAAATTAGGACAAAAGACTGAATATTTCATCATTAAACTTCCTGCACATGTTTTAAATCTTGGGCAGGGGAAGCTCTGCTAGTTGCTTTGCTTTTTGCTCCTTAACCCTGAACATTTCATGTAGTTCTGTTCTTTGCTACAGAATCTTCTGGTTTGTTTTGCTTTTTTGCCGCC
Source organism: Aptenodytes patagonicus (assembly GCF_965638725.1). Lineage (NCBI taxonomy): Eukaryota > Metazoa > Chordata > Aves > Sphenisciformes > Spheniscidae > Aptenodytes > Aptenodytes patagonicus. The sequence continues at coordinate 50,363,652 of NC_134982.1, read as the reverse complement.
TTTTCTGGAGAACACTGAGGAAAACTACAGTTATAACTAAATGTAGTTATAAATGACTTGTGAAGTAGAGTGGTATACAAAAGGTAGTTTTCTTCATGTAGAATACAAAGACTTCTGGCAGAAGCATATCGAGAGTCTGGTTGCTCAGGGTTTCAGTGTTCCTGTGTGGATCAAAGTTAAGCATGGACAGTGTGAGAAAACTTTTGCTTTGATTGGACCTAAGCTGTAATTAGGTACTTTATGCTCTATTTCCTCCCTAGCCGTCCACCTCCGAAGTTAAAAACCAAACTTCTGAGGTTTGGGTCAAGGCAAATACTCTCAAGTTATGATACCTTTTTTTGAGGCTGAATAGCCTGCTAAAAGCAGAAAAATGTCTGTTGGGCTTTAAAGATGGGGATGGATTTAGGGAGGAGAATTTGAAGCTGATGTGTTCTTGTAGATGAGAAGTCAGAGATGTGCAGTAATGTTAAGCCCTTTCAGAGTTGTGTGTTCCCTTTAATTTGTGGTTTTTAAAATTAAATTTGGAGGCAATAGGCCTGGTAGCAGGGAAGACAGTGTCCTGCTGTAATGGTAGATTTTCTCAGTATTGATTATTGCATATTCATTCTTTTGCCTGTGAAATGCCTCTTTATTACGAATTAGTTACTAGCCTGTCTTAGTAGCAGAGGAGGACTAGTGGGTCTGCTGCTGGTAGGTCTGAACTCCTGTGTTGAGGCTTGTCTGTTGGTATATGGTATATTCTAGGTAAGACTTGGGCTCTAACCAAGCTGCGTGGCTGGTTTCAGCTCTGTAGTCTGTTAAGATGCCTCCAGCAGGTAATCTGGGACAGTGACATTGAGATGCAGTTGTTGTTTGAGATCACCGACTGAGGGGAATGCCTTTATTTATGAACGTGGTTGTGGATCAGTTTGTTTCACCATATTGAACCAAATACTTCTGTGTAATAGTTGTGCAGAAATTTATATGCACATGTTTACACACGTTTGCATAATAGAGCAAGTCCATGTTTTTTCCCCCAAGTTGCTTTTTAAGGGTAAATTTGTAATGTACACGTGTTGCAGAAACTGTCTGAACCAGACGTCATATTAACCACTGTCGCTGCAGGAAAATTTGTGCTTAATTAGAATCGATACATTCCACAATGAGAGAAGAAAATGACCTTGTATTTGCAAGGATGAATTACTGGTGTGTTACTGGCCTTGTTGCAAGGTTTTCCCTGCATTATTCTCACCCTGAATTCTTCTGCTAAGTTTTGTATGTCTATGATACTTGCTTTTAAAATACTGTCTTTTGTGTGTGTTCTCCAGAACCGTGTGGTACTAAGGGGAGCTGGACAGTACTATTATTTTAATAGAATTATGTGAGCAGATCCACTGTAAATACAATTCTGGCCCTAGTTATCTCATACCTGCCACTAGTCTGTAAGACAAACTTTTCTGACTTACCCTGGTATACCTTTATCAAACCCGAGGGTCTGTATCAAGGCTGTAAGTGGAACATTTCCCCTCACCCCATGGTGTATCAGGTGTTTTCCAAGATGCTCAGGATTGGCAGCATTTTTTATATCTCACTTCTCTGCTCCATCTCCTTGTTGCTGACAGGTGCAGCAGTGCTGCATAGGGGCGAGGGGACCCTAATGGGCAGGTCTTTTACAGCCCAGATTGTATCCCATTTTAACCTTTCCTTTGAACAAGAACTGAATGTTTTGTAACTACAGTTGTGGTACATCAATGACTTTTAGCAATACATGCTACCAAAAATAGTCTTGTTAAACTCCAGGCCTTGCACGTCCTCTGGACAGGAACTCGGTCATGTATTTGTGTCTGTCATTCTTTTTTGATGTTTTGCAAACATCTCACAACAAAGACTGCTAAGCCATTTGGACATCTGGGCTGAATCACATTTAACCAGCTTATGTGAGCAAATGTTTCTACCCATTCACATAGTGAAATGTTAGCTGCAAAGCCTGGGATGTTCTGCCACAGAGATGAACGGCTTAATGTGGTTATGATTAGCTGAATTCACTCAACTTACTCTGACTCTGGCTTTTTCCTATGAAGGCGGAAATTATTGCCACTTTGCAGTCTAGGCTTTTTTGATTTTTAGACCCATGGAAATACTCTACTTTTGCGCTTGCTATGTTTAGCTTTTGCCAGCCGTAGAACCTTTATAAGCAGAAGAAAAGGAAAGACTGTCTGCAGACGTATCACAGATCAGGTGCCTCTTGTGTCCGGTCAGCCTTGGTTTGGACCAAATAATACACAATAACTGAAAACATCTTTTGTTGGTGATGATGATGTTTTTCTGTGCTGGTGGAGTAAATTATCAGCTTCCTTGAAACTGGAGCTGTAATAGTGGCCTGTATGTTAAAAAGATAAAATGTCCACTAAGACCAGAGTATAAATAATCCTCAGTTGGAGTTAACAGTTTGCCTTGTTTCCAGAGCTTTCCTAACATGCAGCAAAGGAAAATGGACAGGTATTTTCATGTTCGCTCCTGCAGCTCAGAGCTGGTTGTCAGCACTAGAGCTCGTAGGTGGCAATAGCTTCACACTGCTCCGAGGTGCTGCAAGAAGTGGCCCAGGACTGGGGCAAGAGGCTAGTCCTTCAAGGATGCAGCCTTAAGACATGGCTTCAGGTTATGCTTAATTCAGTAACTGCAATTGCCTGTTCCTTCTCCTGTTCCTCCCTTCCCTGACCTCCTGTGCTGCTGCTGCTTTGCTTGAATACGATCTTGATGATGGGACTGTAGGGTGTCCTGGTTAAAAATGTATTCTTTGTCTTGTTCCCCTGAAATAGCCTTCCACTGAAATAGCTTGCTGATTTTTGTATTTTGCACTTTTATTTTTACTTTTTATCGCCACCATACCGTGTGGCCATCACTGTGTGGTGCATTACTTACCTGAGCAAGCCATACCTGTTCTGTTCTTGTATTGCAGTGTCCTCTTAAGTGCTGAATGCAAATCCTGCTAATCAGCAAGGAGTTGTTTACTGTCTAGGTAAAAAAATTGAGGCATTTTTACACTAGCTTCCTCAAGTCATGGTTGATGGGCAGCATCCACTGTGTAGGTTGAGAGTCTGAACCAAGGCCTGTGCTCCCTGTCCTGGGTGCTGTCTAAACCCTGGCCTGACTATAGTCTTGTCTGCAAGAGTTGACTAATACTTGACTTTCCGGCCTATAGACTTGCCTTATCCTCCCTCTGCTGGTGATCAGCCTTCTGCAGTCTCGTGGATATAATTACCACAGCCAGGCTTTTCTGAAAGTGATGTGTCACCCTTACTAATCCAATAGACTTTAATCTTTTGGACTGTGAACAATCAACATTATTGAAATGGGGTTTGACAATAATATATGTTCTCTAAGCATTTTTACTGGCTATTTTCCATTTAAATTCGACAAACCAACAGCAGAAACAACCCCATGCTCTTCTGCAGTACTCTGCAGCTCTGAAGACCCCTTCATTCAAGAAACAGGATTTGTGTTTTGGTCACATCTTCCAGCTTGCTGCAGTAACACATTGAAGTGTTTGCTTCATCTGCTTTAATAGATCACTTTAAGATCTTGTAATCTTATTTGTCTCAATTTCGCAGCTATTAAGGGCAAGGAGTGGAGGACTACAGGATTTTATTTTATGAGCCTTTCACCTGAGAAATGTCATCCAGCTCTAGATTTTGTAGTGCCTTTGTCCTGCCTGGGCAGTGAGGTGATCCAAATGCGTTTATTTCTTGAAATCGTGTGTCTTTGCCTGTTGGTGACAGTAGGTGTCCCAGAATAGGCCATGTGCTTTGCTGTCTGAGAGACAGTGCATCTTGTTGCTTGTCAGTCTTAAAAGTTATCACCCATCCAGGAGACAAAATGATGGAACAGGACCCTGTGTAGCAGTGGGAAAGTGTTGCCCACCTGGCCCTTGGCTGTTCTGGCAGTGTGGGAGGCAGTGGAGGAGCTGGTGTGAGGCCCTTGCTTGCACCTGCGTCTCTCAGGTATCAGAATTGTGTGCAGATGGGTTTATTTAGGGCACAGGGGAAGTCTGAGGATGCCATTTTAGCTGCAGCTCCTTGGGAAGCAGATACCCTGCTGCTTTAGCCGCTCCTCTTAATGTGTGTTACACTGATGAGTTGAGAAAGAAGGTAGATGATACCCACTCTTGTAAGGTGGTGGCAGAATTTGATCGTTGCTGCTGTGATATTTTTGTATGCGGTGCAGTGTTAGTCTGCTTGATTTCTGCATGCAAGCTGTTAAAGACCAGATAGGGTGATACTGTGAGAACAGGCACTTTTTCAAACCTGCCTGTATTCGTATGCATAAGACTAAGACTGTAATGTCTCTGCTGATGGTGTTTTCTAACCTTGCTTGTAAATACTGAAAGTACGGTGACACAGCCTCATGGCAGGTGTGGGTTGTTGGGTAGAGTTGGAAGAGCCCTGTGGTGGCAATGGAGTGACTGCTGGGATGAGATGGCTCCAGGAGGCATGGAGGAGGACGGCGAGTGGCTGGGAGATCCTCACAGAGGAGGACGGCGAGCGGTGGGAGATCCTCACGGGCTGTGCCGCCAACTTTCAGCCCGCTGAAGAGCCAGAAAAATAATGTTTTTTAAACTTGTTTTCCCCCCTGAAAACTTATGAAGTGGCTTAGATGTAGGAGAAAACTATTTGCTGAGTGACATAAGCATTAAGAAGTTTAAGCTGAAAGTGGTGCAAACTGTGTGTGGTGCAGGCTTCCACTGAAAGGTACAAATTCTAATTTTTTACAAGTGACACGAAAATCCTTGCTACAATGCTGTGGATCTCAGTAGGCAGTCCTCTCACCTTCTTTCTATTGGAGTTGCTGAAGACTTTTCAAGTCTTCCTAGTAAATAAAATTTTTCGTGTTTGAACTGTTGTTCCTCTGCTCTACCAAGAAGAGCGTTTCCTTGAGTCCATTGTGACACTTCTCTTGGCTTCCTGAGCCTGGCTTTCACCAGGAGCCTTTGCGCACCACAGGAGCTGGTGGGGCTCTCTGCTGAGCTGCTGTTTTTCCAGGCATGGTCACCTTCTCCTGGTTTTGCAGTTACCGTGTCCTTCAGAGGTGAAGTGGTTGATCCCAGGCTTTTGCACTCTTTCTCAAGCATGGAACTGACAACTGCACTGGTATGTGTCAGGGAAGGTTAAATGTAACATACGTCTGTGAGAGCTGGAAATGTACCAAAGCATTGGACAGGAGATAAATGCCATTGCGAAGTTCTGGGCCTTGGGTGGAAAGACCCATCACCCACGGAGTGGTCTGAGAGACTGTTAGTCAGCAGCTCGTCTTGGCCAGGATCTGACCAGATTGTCTTTAGGACATACTTTCTCAGGAAGTGTCCTGTGAAACCTCGCTCATGTCAGACAGGAAGGACTCCTGTAGGAAATGCTGCAAAAAATCCTGTAGTAGGAGAATAAAGCAACTCGTTTTCATACCCTGAGAAAGCAGTAGGAGATAAGAGATCTTCGGTTCCTTGTGCATCAGGAGTGGTGTGGTGAACCTAGGTGTATGTCAGCAAGGTGAAGCATCTCACGTATGTTACAGCAGTGATAAAAATAAACCTAATTTTTTAGCTTTCCACTAGTTTGTCATTGTCTTGCAGAAGGTTAATTTCGAGCAGTACTTTCAAATGTTAATGTTTGAATATCTTGTTTCATGCTAAAAAAAGATAAGTAAGCAAGGGTTTTTTTTCCTGCTGAAGAGTGATGTCAGTTCATATCATCTGAGACGACCTGCAGTGTGACAGTGTTTTGCTAGAAGTCTTAAGGGAGGGGTCAGCTGTAGTGAAGTTGCGTAACAGTTGGCTGTCACTTAAACATTGGATGTGCCACCAGTCTTTCAAAGCATGTTAGAATTTAAAAAACTTTAACCTATTCAGGTATTTTTAAAGTGCCATGGCTCAAAAGAGCTAATGGTAAAATGCACGATACCCACCATGTTGAAAGATAGAGAAGCTATTTGAGCATAGATGCTCGGGTACCTATATTTTTTCTGCAGAATGACTATTAGTTTTGGGCTTTCTTGGTGGGGAGTCGTGGGAAGTTTTGGGGTCAGTAAGGAGCAGCTTGTGTTGTGCCTTGAGGTGTGCAGTCGGCTGACCTTGCTGGTGGAGTTCTCAGACCATTGCACTCAAGCTGTAGCACAGTTTCTTGTGTGTCACTGAAGAGCAAATCTGTTGTTAAAGATGGTAAGTGTTTTTGCCAAGCAGAAATATGTCTGCAGCCTTGAAGAACAAGGAAGCTTAAATGAAGCTTGCTATTTAAAATCTGCCGTAATAAGTGAGGACCATCAGCAAACAGTCCAACAGGAGACACGTTTCTTAGCAACAAAAATAATGAAAACTATCATTCAGTCTTTAATTGTAGAAGAGCAGTAGCAAAACAGCTAATAAATGGTTGTTAAACCGGAGTACTGATATTCAGCTTGTAGTCTATATACTCCTGAGTACCATGGATGACTTCTAAGAGATCTGCAAAAGCTACTTAAGAAAAGCAAGCTGATTGTTAGTAGGCTTAAATTCTCAATGCAAGTCTGCACATCCTGTCGGAAACTTGAAGATTAGTGTTTTTCAATTTCTAAGAAAAAAAATTTCTAGACTTAAAGAAGTCTAAATAATAGTTTGCTGGAAAGAAGACTGTATGTGAGAAGTTCCTCTGTTCATAAATAACATTACCTAGCTAAGCTCACATTTTAATACTGGGGCATTGTTTTGCTTTGCTGTTATACTCTTGCAGTAGTTTAAAGCTAATATTCCAGTTAGAGAAAATTGGGGGAAGCGTCAAGGGAGAGTGAGAAGGAAACTAATGCTTAGTAAGAATCATTGTTCTGTTTACTATATTAAATCTCCCATATTAAAACAAACAAACCCAAAGCAAACCAGCAAACTTTTAGCGAATGAGGTGCATAACAATTGAAATTTAAATTTAGGAAATTAATATATCCACAGAGATCTTTGAACTTTAACGTTTAATTGATTTGAATTAATATGGAATGATGATTTTTTTAATAGAAATGGCCCATTTATTTTACAGGCCGTATGGGGACTTTGGTTTGTTTCTTGCTCTATTAAGCGCACTTTGGAGGAGAAGGGTATTTTGCAATGCAGAATGACACTTAGAGTATAGACAATGACAGTATCTTCTTGAGTCCTGTCTCTGCCTGTTCTGGGTCATGCAGCAAGAAAGAGGATATAGCTGTCTCAAGGATGTTCTCCTTTTTCTTTGTATATCTTTGGTGATATGATACATGTAGCTGCCGACCTCAGGAGGTTATAAAGGGATACAGGGAAGCAGCTAACAGCTTGAGCACCTCTACAGGTGCTCTCTGGTTCACAAGTAATGTTAATTGCCATCAAATTCTCCGACATGTCTCTCTAGGCTGGGATTAATTTTTGTATATGGCTGAGCTTAACGTAATTTTTCCACCGTGACATTTGAAATGTGAAAGCTCTGAGTGGTCTGGGGTGGGGATCTCTGGTTTGAGGTAAGATGTGGATGGCTGCTGCTGCATTTGGAGATCAGCTTCACCGAGGAAGGCTTTGTATTTCACTGTTGAGCCCTAAACCTTGAAGGAAGCATGTAAATCTTGTCTTGCCTCTAATGCTTTCATGTAATTTTACAGTTACGCTTTTCTGTAGTACTGAAAACCTCAAATTCAGTGTTCAGGGGCTGGAAACTTGTGGTAATGATCTGTTTTGTCAAGAAACGTTGAGGCAGAACCTCTATAGTGTGCAGCTCTCACAACTATCTTTCCCTTTCATAATGTCCTTAATGATAGTGCAAACAAGATTCTTAAAAGTTAATCATCAAGTGCAATAATGACTCCCTCTGCAACATTTCTTTTGGCATAAGAAAAAGCTCATTTTAGCTTGGCAGGAGTTAAAATCCCGGTAATGCTCATGAGAATGTTCTGCAAGCAAAGCTTCTGTTAATCCTGTTCCTGACATGCTGACACATAATTTGATGTGAAATCTGAAGCGCTTATACTGAAAGATCTGCACCTGTGTCTTTGAACATATAGAAAGCGGTAATATGGGCACAAACTGATACTCGGTTACTAGCTAAAGGTCAAAATGACCTTTGCATTGTTAATGTCAACACAAGGGTTGTATTGAGGCAGGAGCAGGTATGATTGATGCTCTACAGCCTCATAGAGTGGATGTAGCAACATGTGATAAATCACTGCATTTGTGTTAAGTTCTCCCAAAGTCAGAGTTGTTTTTTCAAACTCTAGAGTTAGTTGTCGCTAACTGAGTTGTTGCTAGCCAAATTCTGCAATGAAACACCTATGTTTAACAAAGTTGTGCTCTACACAAACTTTTTTGTAGTTGCTGGTATGTATATTTCTTTGTATATCTTACAGAAGTGTGCAGACTCCCTGGCTGTACACAGTTAGTTTAAAAAATAGGAAAGGTTAGTGAGCGACACTAGAATAATCTAATGATGATTGGTAAAATCCGTGCCTGTGCTATCTGTGAAAAGCACTAGCAGCTTTTTTCAAAAGTATGGCTGTATTACTTTTCAGCATAAAAAATGCCAGGGTTGCTTAGAGCTTTTAACATGGAAAAAAAGGGGAACTCTTCTGAGCTAGCATAACCTTAAACACAGCCCCATAACCTTAAACAAAACCCCAAACCCTTTAAAATGCTTGCTACTGAAGCTGTTTGCTTTAGGTATTTCTGTTACGGTGAAATGATGATTTCTTAAGGCTGTTTTACTGCATTTCCATGCAATAAAGTTTTCTTGCCAAGAAAACATGAGTTGCAGTCTGCTATTGGAGATTAATCTCCTGTCAAGATCTCGGGTAATTAAAATGACCTTTGCAGTGTGGTGTGAATTCTGGATTTTGACCCTAAACCTTGTATATCCTCATTTGTGTGGGGTTGGCTGGGACATGCAGTTGTCCCACAGTACGTGCTCTTTGCCAGTGCTTCAGAGGCAGCTGAGTATCTTGAATATGCAGGTAAATGTAAGGGTAACACCCTTGTGGTCAGGGTTTAGCTGATGAGAAGGAACTGTAGTTTGTTACTCACCGCTGGCAGAATAAAGTAAATTGTTTTCATAATGATGCTGCAGCAGGAAAAGAGCAATGTTTACTGTCCGGGACGTAGCCCTACCCTGGGGTAGTTTTGTGTTTTGTCTTTTCAAGATCTCTTCCAGCAAGTAGTCATGCAGAAAGCTCAGTCCCCCGGTGGGTGCTGTGCGGCATTAGAGGGGAGAGCTGCATGATGTCCATCACAGGCCTGATCCCAGACAGCCCTCAGTCCTTCAGGGTTTTATTTTTCAGGCCAGGATACCTCAACTCTTCCTTGCTTTTTCTTATTTTGGCCCTGAGGTGAGGCTGGGAGGACTCAGAGTGAGTGTAGCACTTACTGGGCTTCCCACTCTATTCCCCCTCCCCCCCCAAGGAAGGCTCAGACTTTGTCTCCAATGGTGTTGGACATATATTTCATCCCACACAAGCTAGCACTGCTACTGAAAGAGGCATTGTGGATGGATTTAAACTACCTTGACCCTTTCCCTTCCCCAAAGTAGGTTTTAACCTGTGGAAGTTGATCAGTCAACTTCCCTAAGTGGTTGCACAGTGGCACAAGTTTGGGCTGGGAGGTGGGGATGAATGGAGACCAGGGGACACAGAAGCAGCCAGAGGTAGCAGATAGGCAGGACAACTTAAGGGAGCAGGCTGGACCCCTCGTAACTATAATGGGAAAGAGCAGTTATCTAGCTTGTTTCCTCCAGCCCCATTTTGGGGATCCAGGGGATGATTTTTAAGCCATTCATCCTGGCACTGCTAAGTTTCTGATGTATGTCTTAAAACTAAGATGTTCGCATAATTTCTTATCAGTGCACAGTTGCTGTCTAGGACCTATAAAGCCTAAATGTGCTGTAATTAAATAAGAGTATGGATAGAAGAGTGGGTTACTGCATGCTACAAGTGGAATACTGCAGGGGAAAGACGAAAACAGCAGTAGCCTGGTGACAGGCCAGGTGTGAGAGCTAAGCATGTCGAACTCTGCTCATGTCATTGCAGGGAAAACTGCATTGCTGCTTGGTGCTATTGATGCTGTACCTGAAAATAAAACTTGACATTTGTTGTCTGAGGGTCAGATATCAAAGAATGGGAGTGGAAGGTAAAAATAAGATGTTTCTACATTTTCTTTCATTAATATAGGGATGAGCAGACCTGAGGGAAATTATCAGTTCTAGTGGGTTGTGGGTGTTTTTTTTTTTTTGTTAATCTTTAACCTCTAGGAGGTTCTGAGTGGAAATAAATTTGGAAACTTGACTGGCTTTAGTTTGAGAAGGTTCCCTGTGCAACTTCCATCCCACGACTGGTTGACGGGGAAGAAGGAATTGATGTTCTGTGTAACTCAAAATGCCCCGTCTCTGTCTCTTTTAGGGGAACATGAGTGTTGAAACTTGCTGCAGAAAAAGCAGCTTATAAAAACAACATACCTGCACGGAGACGCTGGCTTCAGCTCGGTACTTATGGAAGAGAATTGACGGCACTTGATGGTGAACTTCAAGTAGCTGCCATACAAATACAATTTATATTTTTCTTAATTGAGAAAAAAACCTTGGCATTTCGAAAGAGGGCTTTACTGCACCACCTTCACCATATGTACATGCCTGATGTAGGAAAAATTGCAGTTTTTACTGTTTAGCCAGCATGATTCATATCAAATGCAAAGCTGGTTGAGTGTAGTGGGCAGCAGAAGCAACTCCATGGAGTGACAGGTGAACCGCTGGGAGCAGCGAGGCTGCCATCTCCTTGCTGCATCCAAAACTGGAAACTCAAAATTATTGTTGCAGATCCATTTGCCGGTTGGATGTTGTAGTTCTTTGTCCCAAATGAAACTGGGAATGTGATACAGGAGGATTCAGGAATGTATGAATTTCCTGCGGTCCATTCTGGTTGTTTTGCTATCGAGTGGGCATGTTTTTAACATGATATAAAGTATCACCCTAACCAGTCTAATGACATTCTCATTACGTTATGACTTCGTGCAATTGGATATGAGAGAGAGGAAGATAGTTTTAAAGGGGTGTGTGTGATAAGGGAGTTGTACTGCATGATCAGCAAGATAAGGATATTTAGAAGCAGAACAAATTTTACCTGTTGTTTGTAAGTCAGAGATATCCTTACATAAGTTGTAGTAAAGCTTGAGGAAATCCCTTTTTATAGCTTTTTGGGGGTTTTTTTGGACATGAACAGTTTTGTTTTGTTTTTACAAAAAAATGAGTAAATTCCACCTGTGAATTTTAATAGTTTTTAAATAGTAAATACCACTGCAAGGTTCAACTTCTGAATTCATATAGCCAAACACAGTGAGGTTTTGTTTTTATTATTTCTCCACTGTTTTGAATAACTTAGTTCAAATCCCCTACTTCAGCAACCTCACGCAGCTCCCTCAGGGAGGCTGTGCTGTGACTTACACAACCAGGGAGCTGACTTTCTGGCTCCTTGAACTGAAGTCGCCTGTTTTCTCAACACAGAAGCCTTTACTCAGGACAGACAGGTAACCTCTACCAAGGCTTCTCTTTAGTAAGTTGCAAAATGTTTTGCTGTGCAGGTTGGAGAAGTGCTGTTTTTTAATCTTGTGTGCTGAGATGAAAATTACTCTTCCTTTTCTTCCTCCTCCAACTAGTGCTAATTCATTTTAGGGGAAAAAAAAAAAAAAAGAAGAAAAAGGAAGGCAATGATTTGGATGCGCTTTTGAGGTTTGTTTAAAACCTGTCTTTGCATTTTTCCTTCTTGCTGTAGGTGCCCCTGAGCAGTGCATGCTGTTCACAGTGCATAGGGGTATGTACAGCTTAGTAAGTTGGGTGTTTTCAGTGGGCAAACTGGCTGAGGATGTTTTGGTACTGAAAACCTCTGCTGTATGGACAAAGTGGCTTTTGTATTAGCCTTCTCTAAGAGTCAAGAAACTTCAGGATCTGGCCCCTGTCAGTAACTGGCATAATTTGTTAAACTGTCTTGAAAGCCTGAAAAGCCTGAATCTGTTACAGAATAATAACAGGGTTTTTCTGCAATATCATGATGGTAAAATACTCTGTTCTTTATGCATTAAAGACACACTTCCATGTCTTCTCATTGCCTTTGGAAGAGGCCATGCATTTCTCAAGGCAAGAGAGAGAAAGAAAAATGTCAAGACAGCATTGAAAAATGCTAAATATGGAACACTGTGAAGTAACACCTGGGTGTTTTGTAATCTCAATGTTCAGGTAGCTCTCGAATATATTCAGACTATCACCTGTAAACAGTGGTAAGTGCAGTTTATGTAAAGAATCAGAGAAAGTCAAAAAAGGAAATGCTGGAGTAATAAATAGTAGAGAAGCGACAAAAGGTGTTATCTGAAAGTGATAAAAGATGCAGTCTAAGCTCTTAAGAAGTTAGGTGGTACAATACAGCATGTTGATTTTAGCTTTAGCTTTTCTGGATTGCTGTATTGTCATAGTGAATATGGAAAAACATGACATTCACTTCTCTTTTTTTAATACTATGAGGCATTTCCACATAATTGGCAGCTGATAGTCTTTTGGGTAAGATGTGTCTGTGAAGCAAAGCTTGTAGTACAGACTTCCTGGTTGTTGTTTGGGTTTTGTGTGTGTGGTTGGTTTTTTTGTGGTGGCTTTTTTTTTTTGTTAAACTCTTGATTTTCTTGTAGTGTGCTTCATTCATTCTGTTAAAGAACGTTAGCCAGAAATACAGGGAGAATTTAAACTTTGTTTTCTCTTACCTTTCATTGAATACTTAGAGTTAGATTTGTAGGCTCATCTACTGTTTCTTCTTGTTCAGGTTTTAGCACCAGCAAATAATTTCCTGGATTGCTTCTTTTCTGATAGAAGGAGGAGGAGTCCTTGTAGGATAAGAAGGGATGATGCTTGTATGGTGAGAGTAGAGGTAGTTGTCTACTTTGTACTGACCTTGTCAAAGTAAAAATGTGTTGAATATGGGGATGCTTTTCAAATGATACCTGCTTTTCAAAGACTGTTGTTTATTGACAACATAAAATATTCTAATGCTGCCTCTGAAAGAACATTTGCTTCCCAAAGCAAATGCACCCTGTTGTGAGTACATATAAATTCTACATGTCCCTAAAGTGGTGGTTTAAAAAGTTCAATCTGAAGCCAAAGTGCTGGTATTTGCTATTTTCTTTGTGTAGTTGTGCATCCTCCTTTCCTTTCTCTAGTGCTCTGTGGCTCTTGGTCTCACACAGCTGTAGTGCTGGTGCCCTCTGTCTTTATTGGAATTTGATTCAGAACGCCTACCATGTTTTTGATTAAAATAATCTTGTGTTGATATTTGTATAATATTGTAACTGTAGAAAGGTTAGAATTGTGAAATACACTCAAATCCTTTCCTGAAGAAGGGTAGGGATGCATAGGTAATATAATGAAAGCTCTCATGCAGTTTTGTGGAAGTTAGGTTGCTTAATTACAGTTTCTCTTAACAGCCTTAAAAACAGAGGAACTCCATTCTCAGCAGTAGCTGGCCCAACCTGGGTATTCGTATTTTGTCATTGGGATGCAGGAGGGATTTGTAGCAGTCCTGGGCTCTCTGCCTCCCCAGTAGTCTCTATGTTGTACTTGGCTTTTTGAGGGTGCTTGTGAGATCTGAGGAGTGTCAGGGTGACAGGGGAATTGAAAGCTGAAGATCCCAGTCCAATTTGGGCTAAATTAAAATGACAGTTTGAGACATAAGAGGGCTTTTCTGTTGTTCCAGGTTTTACGTTTTGCACGGGGCTCTGCTGCAGGTTAAAGCTCATGCACATGAAGTCAGGCCCAAGGCAACCCTATCTTTCCTTTAACGTAAGGTTTAGAAAAAATTGGAAGATGTTGATAGGCCAGTAAATAATTTTGTGAAATAAAGATGTTTTTATGAAAAGTGAAGCTTAACAAGTGGGAAAGGAGAAAAACATTTGAGGCTTTTCTCTGTAAATCCTGCAGTATGTTTGTTACTTGACTTTTTCCCCCCCAGTGTCTTGCACAGGTGATTAGCAAGTATCATCAGCAATCCCATCGAGAGAGTGTGGGAGCTATGGAAATTGCTGCAGTCAGCAACAGTTATTTTGATATGACAGATACCCAATTATTAAAACAAAGTGCTGATAATACACACAGTTCTTAGTTTTGTAGTCTAGCCTACCTTTTCGTGTAATTACTTTATTTTAAGACTCTAAAACCACACATAGCATTCACAGGAACGTTTTTAGCGTGCTGTCTGAGGGCAGCGTACGCAGCCTTAGTTATTCATAGCTATATGTTGGCTTTACATGTGGCTTCCGTACGAACATTTAAAGTAAATTTTTCTAAGAAAGTAAGCACATATAGTTTGTGGCTGACTTGAGGTACGAGTAGCAAATACAGCTCTATTTGCAATCACCAAGGTATTGATCTGGAAATTGTATTTCGCTAAGGTCGGTGAATAGTGCTGTAATAACACAAACATTCCCAAACTTAAAATTTGCCTTCATGATCTCCCAAAGAGTTCTCTGAGTAATTAAAATTTGCCTTTAAGCTAGTTTTCTTCTGTATTTCCTTTCCCCTTCTCATTTAGAATCCCTAGGTCCTGGTTACAGCAGGCGTGTGCTTGAATAGAGGATTAAAGAAATGCTTCTGATCTGGATGGTAATGATATGCAGAAGGAAGTAGTACAAGCTCTGTGTTGGGGTTTTTTGTTGTTGTTGTTTGGGGTTTTTTGTTTTTCTAATACAAGTAGGCTGTGACAGCTAGAAGTACCTTGTGATAGGTTAATGTGCTTTGGAATTTGACAGATTAGAAGTAGTCCTCAAATAAATAAATATATGCAAACACACATATATGAAGGATTGCAGCTCTTTTATGAAAAAATTCCTTAAGGTGACTATCATGTTATTCTACATAATATATTCCAGGCTTTCATTTATAATCCAGTAGGTGTTTTCTTTAATCCTTGAGGACTTAGTCACAGTTGTCAAAATAATGAGCTTTTTGTGGTGTAATTTTTTATCCCTGTACCCTCCCCCCAAGCTTAAGTAATTGTTACCAGAAGAAACAGGTGGGTTTTTTTCCCTTAAGTTTACTCTGAAATACGGTTTTCACTCTTAAAACCTGGCAGTGTTTAAGGTTTGTTAGGGAGCTCCCTAGTGCCTGCTTTAAAGGATCACCTGCGAGGTTTAGGTCAAACGAGGACCCGAAGGGTGCCTGCAAACCTGCAGTGCTTACATGGATGTTAATTTCATACTCAGGTCCTGGTTGGATTAAAGGGTTTAATTATGTCATAGCTTTTGGCAAGCTGTGAGTAGTTACTCACGTGCGTAGCGTGACTACAGGTGTTGTCCAGACAGGCAGCCAGCAGCAGTGTGATCAAAGGAGAAGAATCAGCCCCTACTTGCAAACCACCCTTCACCTAAGCCCAGCTGCCCTTGCACCCGGCTCTGTGTCAGTGGCCTTCTCTGCCAGAAACACCGATGGTTAGTGGCCCCTTCTGGAGGGGCAGACCAAGGAGGGATGCACTGCTCTTGGGAGCCAAGTTCTTGAGCTGAGGTGCTGCAACTTCGAAGTCCTTGTGGCTCTCCTGCCTCTCCCTGCCTCCTTGGAGATCTAAGGGCTGGTCGAGAGCTGGCCTGGGCTCCAGCCCTCTGTCCCTCTGGCTTTCAGGTCCCCAGTGGCCTCAGACCCTAGCTCAGAAACCTGGAGCCACTTGTGGAGACATGGAAATCTCCATGACAGGCTGTTTCAAGAGCTAGTGAAGTTTGCAGGTCAGCTGATTCACTGCAAGGGTTTTCATGAGCAGTTTGACACCTACGGTAGCTATTTATTTAGATGCAAGTGCTTTATTATAATGAAAGTGCTCGTACAAGCCACAGGCTGCGAGAAGTCCTTTCTCAGCGGAGGCAAAAGAGAATTTTCTTCTCCCCTTAAGGTACCTAAAATAGATTATTATACCTTTGTTTGCTCTGCAAGCAGTAAGCCGTAAGGAAGCACGCTGGGATCTGAAAACTCCGGTTAGCGATAGTGACTGGCAATCAATGGCCTCTTGTGGCAAGCAGCAATTTTTGTAAATTTTAACTCTCCGCTTAAATATTGAGTAGCTACAGCCATAGAGATGATCTGGTGTAAGCTGGTTCATGGAGAGCTTCATAACTGGTTGGATGATTCACAGTTTGCCTGCTCCGTTTTCTCCAGCAGAATGAAAGGTAGATGGTTGTTTTTACAGCAAAAATAAGTCAGTTATATACTGCTAGTGCTTGTGAGAAACATCCAACAGGTAATAGCATAGGTCGGCAACAGCTTTCCATGGGGTATCCTGTTGAAAAAACATTGTGGGGAGAGTCAGACTAGATTCCCCCCTCTGTAATGCAAAAGATCCAAAAGATTTTTTAGAAGATTTTTTTGTAAGCAAAAGTGGGTTTGATGTACCTGTTTGATACCTGCTACCATAATGGCAGCCACAAAACGTGCACTGTTGAAAGACAGGGCAGACACTGTGCCCTTGAAAAGACCCTATATAGACGCTCCCTTTTCTTAGAGACCTGTAATACTGAGCTGTTTCTCATAATTTTGTCTGGCCTGTTTCTTTTGAGGCCTTCTGTCTTGTGAGCCTTTCATTATAATCTTCTGGATCAAGAATGAAGCCTTCACATGTGCAACAGAGATTTTTTTTTTTTTAGGTGCACCCACTTCCCATTTGGGTCTGTGGGAACCCTCTTACTGTTGACTTCAGTGAAATCCAGATCAGACCCGCGGTGACTTGCATTTAAAAACCACTATCCCTTCAGGTAGCCCACACCTTTCTAAAAGCAGTTGGGTGAACAGTGGGAAGTAATATGCTAAATATAAGCTGATGAACAGTATTATGTCTGCATATTTAGAAGTATGTTACCTAGAACAGTGTTGGGATAAATGCATCGTGTGCCCTGTTGTGATTGCTTCAGAGTGGCCCACTGTTCTCCTTTGATTACAGCAAAATAAATTTGAACACATGAGGTTTCGTTGTAAATATCTAGATATTCTTGTTCTAAGCTTGTGCATAATGCAGTCATTCAGTAATGCAGGAGTGTGTTGGAACTGCTTTATATGGATTTAGTAAAGGTAATTGTTTTGGGGGCTGGCTGGTGTCTAACCTTTCTGAGCTTTCTTTCTAAGTCCTGTATCAGTGTAAGAGGGGTCCCAGACTCTTACCAGGATCAATAATTGCTACTGCAGTGCAAATGCTGAATAATTTTATGCTGAGTAGTAACCGGCCAGCTTGGGATAGAGGAAACAAATTGAGTTTGAAAAGGGCTGGTGTGTATGCTTCTTATCAGGATTGCTTAATAGTTTTTTGTGTTAAGTGCAGCATCAGGATCTTGGCTCGTTACATACATGCAAATGTATCGGTTCTGGTTTCTGTCAGAAATGGTCTGCCCTGGTAATCTGGGAAATAAAAGCCAAACTTTTGGGGGAGGATTTATTACAATTCCCATATCAAAACTTACCCTTTGGATTTATGTGGTAATGATGTCAAACCCCATTTCTTATCTCTTTGCAGAAAGGACGTGTTTCTGACAGGTCCCCAGCTCCAGGGGTTTGTGGCAGGCTCCAAGGGGCGGCAGGTACGTACAGTGAAACTAGGGGTATTGTGGTGGATTTGTGGTGGCTGTGTTACAGGTGTCTTTGTTAGTAAAACAAATAAATACAATGCAAGAACACTAGGGACTTAATTCGTACGGAAAAACATAAATAAGGATTTAATGGTAAACTCGACTTACTACTTTGTTTTGCTTCAAGACCAGAATACTTCTCAAGAAACTTATCAGAAAAGGGACTTTTTTCACTCGGGAACATACTGTATGTTTACCTGTGCTTTAGTTACCACTGAAAGGTCCCGTTCAGGATTGCAACCTTCCTATGTCACGTAGTTTATGTGTGTGAGGGGTTACTGGGCTTGCTTTCAGAGACGTTTGTATCTTTGAAAGTGTTGCTGGACACAACACCACTTTTTTTTTTAAAAGCATGTGTGCCTGTTGATTTAAGACACGCAGGTACTTTTGCGAGTGCCGTTAGTTGCCAGTAGGCATCTTCAAATAACTTTGAATGATAGACTCAGTCCTGTGAGCCTGAGAAGAAATGAGGAAGAAGCTGAGCAGTATTTTGTATTGTGAGAGTATGTTTAAGTGGTAGGGGAAGATGGACTTGGAATTTCAGGGACTTTATTTTATGGTCATTTGGACAGTTCTCACTGCAGCACTGACACTGTCACAACCCAGGTTCAGTATCTGGCAGAACCCAGTGAGGCAGAAAAGGATCTTAAAACACATCTCTTCCCTGGGCAGCTCTTGAATTCTGGATTTGGGATAGCTCAACATCCAAGCTAGCAGAGGGTGCTGGCACTGCAGCTGTGGTTGGGTCCCACTGGTCATCCTCGTAGTTTTACATTAATAATTTCTGTTTAATTTGCTTCTATGCAGCCAGGCTGAGGACCTACGACAGTGCCTACAGCCCCTGATAGCTCAGAGGTTGACTTGTCCAAGGCTAGAGTTAGCTTGCTTTTTCTTAAAGAAAGACAAAGCAAGTAGAAGCAAACCCATTTGCTCTTTCCTGTTGCTCTTTGGAATTGAAGGCTAACATGATATTTCTAATGATCCACCCATAATAATCAGAAAAATAAGAATTTTAGTCTCCTATTTGTCTTCTTGTAATCTTGGGGGGGGGGGTGTTTGGCATAATACTTCGTCTTCTTGTAATCTTTGCCCCCCAAAAAGTGTGTACTAGTAAAGAAAAGAACAGGAATATGAGCTGAAAAAAAAAAAAAGGATCTTTTCCAGTATTCCACTGAAGATTGTAAATATTCACTGCTTTAAGATCAAGCATTAGTTTCCTGAGTACAACTTGATGGCATATTTATAGCGCAGAATCAGGAAAATAGTAAATTTCTGTCTTCACAGAAGGTTTCAGCCTAAAACTGGGAATTTCAATTTCCTCAGAATTTTTGTCCTCTTTTAGCACTAGTGCACATCCTCCAGCAAGCTTCGTGGTGGAGGTAAAGACCACATCAAATTATCTTAAAAAGCTTCATCTAATTTGTAAGCACCTAGCATCTACAAAGTATTTTGGTTACAGTTTGAAATGTAAATAATCCCATGCTCTACATGTATGTTAGTCACAAAGGGCTACTGGTATGCTAGTTTAAGGTTTTAACTTACGTCAGCAGAAAACGAGTCCATATGTATTGTATAATAAGAAAAAGAGTGTGTAAAAATGATGTTTTTTCATGAGACAGTCTAAAAATGGCACTGTGCTTGAGGTTTTAAAGGGTGAGAACTAAAGCAAAGGATATATCCAGCCTGTCCTTACTGGTCTAAAATAAATGAACTATGTAAATAAAACTCAGCTGTCAAAGGTAAATTGCGCATTTCTTACTGTGTAATTTTGATTGCTTAAAATGCAAGTATTGCTAACTTTTTCTTCTATTTTTGGAAACAAAACTTTGGGCAAATTGAAAGATTCAGGTTTAAGCAAAATCTCACAGTGGGAGTTCTGTGGTTTGTTTTTTCATGTATGAAGCTTAAAATCTTTGTTATCAAATAAGCATCAATAAACATTGAAGCAGGTCTGTATTGTGTTAAAGCTCACAAAAGCCCTTGAAGAAAAAAGTTATTTTTGGAGAACCTGCAATTTATGCCCTCTGACAGATGAATCCTTTAACCCCCACCTTTTCTGCTGGAGGAAGCAATTTGCTTGTAAATTTGCCTGTCACTGCATATTGAGCTTCATATCCCTCATCATAGTAACTTACAAGTTTTACAAACACATAATTTTTTTTTTTTTTTTAAAATCTAAAAATAGCAGGGTAGGCTGCCTGGGAAACCTGCCATGGTTTTGTGCTCCTGGCAGCAGGAAGGGAGGGTACCTTACAGTCAGTTGTTGCTTATTGTGAGGCCCTCGTTTGCTGTGCCTGGAGAGCGAGTGGTGTGAAAGTGATTTCATGGAGGGGTAGGGAAGTGTATATGTTAGAAGGTCTTCCTTCTAGCCCAAAGGAAGGTGGTCTTTTGTCTGACAGCCTCACTGGGGCTTGCATCACCTGTGGTCATGTAGTTGTACACTGCTTGTGTTGGGGAGGAGGATGCGGCAGCAGCACGGATGGGAAGATAAGCACAGAGTAGGTGGGGGATTTCAAGAAACAGTAACCCTGGGGAGGAGACTAAAGTGCAATAAAAAATGGGAGGAAAGCGATGTGGATGCTTGGTGTGTCTGGAGAGTCATGAAAAGAGTGACAGGATTAGGCCAGGAGAGCCAGTGCCCTTCTGGCTTTCTGCAGGGAGAGGCTGGATACTCTGTGATGCTAATGATCATTTCTTGGGAATCGCAAGGATCCCAGCTATAATGCTGACTGCTGTGGGCATGTCAGTAAATTCTCATACGGTTTTAACCTTCATAGAGAAGATAAAGATAGATCCATTTAGCAATTTGTGTAATACTGAGCAGAATTCAGAAGTTGCACAATGCAACTAAGTATTTATTAGAAGAAAAAAAGATTTCAAAACCAGGGTTGCAAAATTGGGCATTTCCTAACTTTGAAATTCCAGCATTTAGATAGCTTGTGCAAGTATTGTGGCGTACAAGATGCACACTTGAATCCAGCTTTACCATGCTGACTGGGGGAAAAGACACTGACCTCTGGGTTTTTGATGCTGTGTTTTATTACCTATCAAAAAAATAATTTGGTGCTGATAAGGGTTGCTGAATTGACATCTGTGAAAGCTGACATTTTATGTTCACAAATATCTCTTTGTGCTTACTTTGCCTGTGTCCCAGAGGATGGCAAAGATGGCAGTCGTCTTCCCGTTGTTGGTTTCTCAGCTTCTGCCATTGCAGGGCTAGCGTTTTGCATTTTTCCAGTAGGTGGACTGTTTCTTTGATGCCCACTGACACAGACGATGTGAGAGCCAAATGTTTTTCAATTTTGGTAACAGTCAGGATATGCCATCGCAACTCCCTGCTTTCATAATTTGTGCTAGTATTGCCTGTTAGCACTTAGGCAGCCTGAAATTTTTCTTTCTAACAGTTTTGATTTTCTGTCCTTTGAGAGCGCGGAAAGTTGTCTCTTCCCATTTCTCTGCCTGTGCACTAAAATTGTGCACGTCAATGGGAATGTTCACAGCTCTGAATTCCAGCTGTGCTCTGCCAAACTGACAGGAGCTCTGTTAATTGTTTCTTCTTCTATAGTTGCCCTGTTTCTAGTCACCATAAATACATGCATTATGGAAAACTCATGCGAGTAGTGTACATATTATTTTGCTCCAGTTCGTCATTATATATTGATTTAAAAGCAGCAGCAGCAGAGTGCCTAAATTAAAATTACTGGTTTAAATTTATCTCAGAAAATTTTCAGCATTTTTACAGAAAACAGAAAAGTAGACCTGTGGTCACTTTTAATTAGAGATTAATTATGTAACTAAGCATTTCAAGTTTCTTTCTGCTTTGCTTCTTAAATGATCTTGTTTTCAAACAAATTGTGGCTCATTTTTAGGAGTAAAACCTAAAGCATTAGGAGACCTAACTTTCCAGAAATGCAAAGCACTCAGATCAAATCTAATCAAAGCCAGTGAACACTGATGGAGCTGAGCTAATTTGGAAATTAGGCCATTGTCTGGGCTCCCCCCCCACCCCACCCCTTGTGTTATCTAAAAACAGGTTCATATTAGATTATGGATGACTTCCCAGTGGATGTCAGTGAAGGAGTTATTCCAGATAATTTTCAGCACAGGGAAGGGAGGGCAGGGAGAGAGTAATTAAATTGAAGGCTAAATTAAAGGACAAGATCCTGAGTGCATTTTCATCTCTATTTAAACTAATAGGAATGAGAACAAAGTGGATCTTGCACGACTAGGCATGTAACGTTCACTGTAGTCTGTCTCACCCCCTTTTTTAACATGCAAAATTTTACCTTAGATCAACAAATAATGCCCCACAAGTCAAACCTACTAATGTGAAAAAGAACCTGTCTTGCAAACCTATACAGTGGAAATGAATGACAGACTTCTGCTTTGTGTGGCCAGGGCAATTCTCTGGCCACACATCAAAGTAGGCACTAACCCAACCAGACCTTTTGTCTTCTTCAGAAGGTAATGTAATTTGTTTCAGATTTTGTTGTAATTTTGCATTTTCTGAGGTAGGTGAGCTAGAGTAGGAGTATAACCGTGGCTGTAGGGAGACTCAGGATTTTCCTTTATGAGGGCATAGATTCGCTAATCCTATTTTAAAGTCCAGAAAATGTACAGGACTTCAGAAGTCTTTTCTAGAGACATCTCTACCTATGGTATTGTACATAAATGATTGCTTATTGTTGGGACTGGTACTGAATAATGATGTTCTGGCTGTCTCTTTTTAAAAAAAAAAATCGAGTTAACGGGGAATTGATTATTACATGGAGCCTTTTCGGTAACAAAAGGTGGCATGAAAAAAAGAATTAACAGTGTGTAGAAATAATGGCTCAAAGATCTTTCTTCAAACTGCTCTTTCATCCCTTACGTTTCCATTAAAATAAAATTCCTTGAACTGCCTTGAACTTAATCATTGAACTACTGTTCACTCTCTAAATACTCACCTGTAAAGCTATTGGCCTCAGAATACATTTGTATGATACCTTGCAACTCTGAGTGGGCACTTTTTAACGTGTTGGAGAGCAAAATGTGGAATCGCTTATGTATGATAATAAACAGGAGGGGTGCAAAACAGACAAACAAGCCTGGTAAGCTTAACTGAAAATATGATGCCTTAAGAACCAAAATGGTTTATATGATCAAACAATTGGATCTGATCCAAAGTGCTTACCAAAACTAAAAAAATACATAAAATTATTTAAGTCACAGGTTCAGCTTGCTCAAGTTGTGGTTTTGTGTGGTTTTTTTCTTAGTAGACAACAGATTTGTAGGAATAAAAGAGACTTTAAAAAATTTTTTTTAACCTTGGCTGTGATCATTTAGTAAAGCAGGTGTAAAAGCTTCTAATGTATTTGTCCATCTTCTACTCAGCCACGTTACTTCTGTGTTGGTAGCAGATCTGCTGGCTGCACTTCCCAGAGATTCCTTGCCTTTGCCTGCTTAAACCTGGGGCCTCTCCCTCCTAAAGAGGCTGTCAGCAATCATGTTTGTCTTTAGAGACGTTCTTGCTGCAGCTTCGCCTAATTTTCTTACTTCCATCCTCCTCAAGTGCTACTCCTTTCCTCTTGGATGCTACTAAGGATTTTGCAACCCTCCCTTGCCTTCATGCTGGATAACCTCTAAGTATTATGGTTATTTTGGATTGTGGTGTGTTTCTTGGTAGTGTCACACTGGTGACACACACTACTATGGTACAGTGTAAATCTAGCACCTTCTGTGCCCTGCTGCAAAAGACAATGTGCTTTTCTCACCCTGCACCTCCACCCCTCAAGTGTACAGCCCCCAAAATGTATCCATATGCAGTAATCTAGTCATTGATGAATGCACTTGTTTCTCCTGGTAAACACTTTCAAGAGCCTTGACCTGGGAGTGGTTGGAGGAAGATGAGAGCAGTGGAGACTCGTGGAAGATGGTGCAGAAAGCAGTGAACGGTTTTGTTGATTGCTGAGGCCAGAGCCCTTTCTGGGCCTGAGAGTAATGGGTGGCTCACAGACAGAGTTGACTTTCATGACTATCTAGCAGTTTTAGTATTTAAGCATTTTCTCCCTTTATTTTTGTACGCAGTACATTAGCTCTTTGTTTCCATAGATGTATTTCTTTCTACTCCCGCATACCTTGAGTGCATTAGTAGCATAAAAAGACTTTGCTAAAAATGACACTTCTGTTCATAAGATCCCAAGGATGGGAGGTGCGGCAGGTTTGTATAACCAATGCTTAAGATTAATGCTGCACTTCTCATGTCCTTTGCTCTCTGAACTTAGCCATAGTGATTTTTGTTATCTTGGTTTATCATTTATCAGAGAGGTGGAATTTTCTTCGACTCACTATTAAAAGTAAGAAAATATGTAAACTAGAGTTGAATTTTGTGCATTAAACATAAGTGAAAGTTCAAAATGTTTGTACTTGGCATTCTAGATTGAAATGATTGCTTTCAGTTGTTGCCTATTTGCCGTGTAATGTGTGGCTTGTTTTTAAGAATTGTATTTTCACCAATTAATGTACTCTTCATCCAAATTAAGCTATGCAGACAGCTGTAGAAGTATTGCAAGACCGGTGCATACAACGTGCTATTCTTGGCAGTACTTGGGTTTGCTTTCTCTTCTACTTCTTGCTCCCCTCCTCTCTCCACAGCATCATTTATTTCTGCAACGAAACAGAAGAATGTGCTCAGTCGTGCTTCTCAGAAGCTCTGCAGCCTGTGGAGAGTGTGGGCAGTCTCTGTATGCAGCATCCTGGAAAATGTGCGTTCCCTTGAAGAAGTGATCTGCTGAGAAGTGCGTACTTGTACGGTTGTTCCAGCCTGCCTTGTTGCACTGCGCTCAAGGTCTGAAATGCCTGGTCTCTAATACTTTCTGGGATTTGCATTTCTTCTGCTGAAGAAACACTACCTGCCGCAGTTATCCAAGGAGCCCTGAAAAGCAAGGACGCTGAAGATGGCTCTCTGTGCTTTTTATGCAGTTTGGGGTTTGTTACTGGAAGTGGCAGTAGCATTTGGCCCAGTACCGAGGATCACTTGGGAACACAGAGGTAAGAAGAGAAACTTCAGTAGTGTAATATGGGAACTGCCACAACCTCAGGGTTTCTGTGGGATCTGAAACTCCTTGAGGCTGTATGTTCTTCTAGCCTGCTTTCTGTGAGTTTGGTCAGGTGTTGCTGGCTTTGCTCAGCCTATGAAGTGCTGAAGACCAGAATATTCAAAAGTGACTTAGTTACTGGGTTAACTGATTTTAGATCCTTCAAGCAGTTCTGAAAACATAGCTTTTTAAAGGAGGAATTTCAAATTTGGCTTTCTCGGCTGAAGAATCTTGCAGCTGAAGCTTGCTTCAAGAGAAAAACCCAATAGCTGTATTTTGTTATAATCAAATCATTTTTACTTCGAGTCTGAACATATTAGCAAAATGCACCTCTCCAGCTAATAATCTTTTTTATGCTTTTTCAAACTGAAATGTATTTTGACACTAAGCCATCCTGTGCACAAAATAAATCACCAGGTGAAGGAAAGATAAGCATTTGGCCCTCTTCTGACAGCATTATACGGTGCCTAGAATTGAAACAATCTTTTTCACAGAACCCCACTTTGCCTGTATTTGAAGTTGCAGCAAATATTCATAACCTCCCAATACAATTAGCAGGAGTCAGCAAATGTGGTACAAAGAGAAGTAATAGGGATCAGAGAATCCTTTAGTGTTTGGTTTAATAATTTAGTTTGGGTCTGAAGAGAACTCTAGAGCAAGGACTATAGAGCAGTTATTTGCCACTGTTTGTGAATATCCTTTTTTCTTTTACCTCTTCCCCCCCTCCCCCGCCTCCACACCTCCATGTGGCATGGATGCTTTTTAGGTTTTACAAGGTTTTGTGTTTGGGTCCTCCTTTACTACTAGTTAGTTAGCAACAATTACTTACCTGAGTGTGCTGTAACCGAACAAAACCAAACAAGTATATGGGCAGTATGAAGAAGCAGCCCTAAATAAGGATGTTAAATACTGAGCAGTCATAGTGTAGGAAAAGTTAGATGGAGATTAAGAATATAGTAACAATAAGCTGATTTATGAGATGACTGTAGGAAGTGTTTTTCCTGTTTATTGGTGTAGCAATTAGTGAGTCGCTATGTAGCTTTTCAGAAAGAATGGTCTAGACAAGGCTTGTAGTTCCTGCTTAGGCTCCTTGATGTTCCTATCTTGTATAATAGTTAAGATTTGGCAAGTTGCTGTTTAATGGTATTACGGTAATGCAGTGTAGAACCACATCCAAATTACTCAAAATAAATGGAATTTATTTTCATTCCTGCTATTTCTCCCTGTCTCTGTCTGCTAAAGATTGTTGCATTTAAATATGGGAAGGCTACTTTGAATAGGAGGGGGAATCTAGTTCAGTGGAGGAATGAACATGTGGAGTTGTATGAACCAGTTCATCCATTTGGGGAGAATTTTCCTGCCAAGTAAAAGATTTTAAAATGACATGCTTGAGAATCTAGTTTAAAATGAACATTTCCAGAGTATTATAGCTGAAAATGTGCAATTTCTAATGTTAGAATTGGGAGCAATAATACATTGTTTTCTGCCTGTATTTTAAAAAGCCACACTTAATTCATCTTGTGGTAGTGTCTTGCACAAAATATGGTCTCCCAAGCTTTCAGTTATTTTTCCATTATGGTTTTACATGCTGAAAAAATATTCTTGTATATTAGTCACTTTGTGTCATCTTTCTCCAAGCCATTCTGTTCCAGTCTGCATGCTTCCTCATTCCACTGCCTTTTCCCCCGTGTCTCCCTCTTTCTCTCATCTTCTTCCTTTTCATCTTGATTTTCCCTCATGTTATTTCTTTCTATCATATGTGTTTCATCTCTGGTCTCCACTTCAAAATCAGCTTATTGACCCTCTGTATATGGTCCCTCTTTAGCTTCTGTGTCTTCTTTCTGCTGTGGTAATGTGTTGAAGTGTCGTCTTTTAAGGTGCAGGACTTTTTGTGAGATTTGTTCAGGGCAGTTGCAAGGGACGTGGTGACTGACCTGATTTTTCACAGTAGGTGGGTATGTGGAACAGAAAAGGTGAGGAAAGACCTGACAGTGGATGTGTGAAATAGAAGGTTAGAAAAAAGGGAATTAACAGGTAGAGAAAATGAAGGAAGACGTGAGTTATAAGGATCACCACAAGAGGAACTGTTTAGGCATTTGAAATTGAGCAAGAAAGCAGGGACCAGTGATTTTGATGTTGATGATGGGAGCTGCTGTTTCTGCTGAACCAAACTTCTGAGGCGTCTCTGATCTGTTACATGGGTTGTCCGAACTAGCCTTTGTTGCTTTTAAGATACCTAACAGTTGTTAGACAACTTAGAAAAATGACCCATAAACTCGACCCTAAGTGGTCATGTTTGTTCATGTGGTGCTATTTTTTGTTTAATGTCAACAGAGGTCCAGCTAATACATTTTCATGAATCAGAAGCGTCAAACTATTCAACCTTGCTGTTAAGTGAAGACGAAGATGTTCTGTATGTAGGAGCCAGAGAAGTGATCTTTGCATTAAACACAGTGAATATTGCTGAAAAGCAGCATGAGGTATGCATTTTAATACATTATCCTCCATGTAAAAATTGTACTCCAAATTTGACTTCATTTCCTGATATCAGTAGCACTGCGCTTTAGGTGGTAGGTACCTAAAAGAGATACGCTGTGTGGGCTACTCCTGTGTTATTTCTGGAAGACACTATAGAGTAAAACATGCCATCAGATGAGCAGAAGAAATGAGAAGTTGGATATAAACAAGTAATGAGAGGTCTCCTTAGGTATTTTCTTCTTGGGGACAGGATGCTGGACTGGACAGACTTTGGCTATCATCTGTAATAGTGGTTCTTACACATATTTTTATTATCAGGGGTGGGCCATCTCCTGTTAATCTGAATCAGAAGGTAATCTAATCCGAAACAGAAGCAAAGTTGGAGTTTGCTCAGGAGTGGCAGGCTGCAGACGTGCTTCAAATGAAATGAGGGCCCTGTCCTTTCGGTTTCAGCTTCTGTTTTGTGTCTCTAGGTGTGTATGCACAGCAAGCGGTGAGCAGGCAGGTCTGATCCAGCATGCTCAGAGAAGTACTCTGGATATGCTGACGTTGGCTTCTCAGAGTAGATTAGCCCATGCAGAAGTCTGCTAACATTATATTGCTTCCAGTTCATCCCAGGCTCCTGCTTTTCATCCCATCAGCAGCACAGGCTGACACTTAGAGGTGTGGCATGGAGTCCCACCCAGGATGTTTTGGAAGATGCTCATATGATTTTTAATGTGAACAAAATGTTCATGGGTGGTGGTGGGCAATTTCACCAGCATATAAAACTTGTTTTATGAGTCCATGTAACTGTCAGAGTTGTACTTCTCCATATAGTGTAAATTGGTCCAATAAGTTTTCTTTGATCCGCCCCCACCCTCCCCAAGTGTGAATGAAATTGAGAAATACTTAAAATTGAGAAGTACTTAAAACAGTTACAGTTGCATTTTCCTAATGCTTATAGCAGTGGCAACTTCATTAGCGATTTGAGGGGAAACATCATGATGAACTCAAAAGGTAATAGCAGTGGTTTAGCCCCGCTTAAGCCACATGCATTTGGAAGTGTCACCTCCCCAGGAAAGAATGGCTTTGAACCTTTGAAAGCTACTTGCAAAATGGCTTGCATTTGCTGCAGATAGTCTTAGGATTGCCTTTTTTTGTGTGTTATTGCAAGATTTTCAGATCTTGCATTGAATTAAAATGCTTTGAATGTGCCTTTTTGTTGCTTGTTTTTTCACTTAGTTACACTGGAAGGTCACCGAAGATAAAAGAACTAAATGTGCAGTCAAGGGCAAATCAGAACAGGTATGTACTTTTACTGAACTTTGAGAAAGATGTTATACATTTCACTTCAAGAGGAGTGATGTTAAGAAAGGCTCCAACTGTTTGAAATTAAAATTTTCAAATAATCACCAAAATTCTTTAATTAACTTGAGCTTTAGAAACTGCAGCATGCTTAGTCTTTTTTTTTTTTTCTTTTCCATTCTTAGTTCATTATTTCTTGCTGGTGAATATTATTTGAATATTTGAAAATCTGAACACACCCTGATGGGTGCTTAATGTTACCAGTTTTTCCGTTAAAATGATAAACCAGTATTACTTTCACTGAGGTATTTGATAGCAACTGTTGTGTTTTGTTATTGCAGTAATTCCTCCCAGCATTTGATTTTATGAAATGACTTGATAATTTTGTTTGCTTTGCTTTAGGGCATAGGGTTTATTTGTTAGGCCAGTGCTGTTCCACCAGTGTATTTTTCACTAACTACATATATCCTTATTGTGGTGCTCAGCCAGTGTGCCCCTTGCGGTAGCACCTTGCTGGTGTGACCGCTCAGACAGCTCCCCAGCACCTGAGCAGCCTGATCTCCTGCCAGCTAGGCAGTGCAGGCAGCTCAGCCCCTGGGATCCCTTGGTGTTTCTGGGAACCACGGGCTCCTCATGACTGCCAGTGTGCAGGCTGGCTTGCTCATTTTGCCTTTCTGTGGAGATGGTTTACTTGAGGTGGTTGACTGTATGTGGATGTACCTTTCCCCTTGCGTAGCGCTACTTCGTTTAGTGATACGGTAAAGTGAGGGTTTACTGGGCAAGGCTGATGGTCAGGCTTTCAGCACAGGTTTGAAAGTGGAAGTCTGCAAGCCCTGCAAATACAAAAAGCAGTCCTACTCTACACTTCTAGGGATTTGACATCGGCACCCCTGAACCTGCAGCCTCTTTGGTTCACATTGTTATAAAACCCCATGTGCTGCATCCAGGTCTGATAGACATCCTGTATTCGTGGGACTCCTCGAGGTGGGAGTGGGCTCCCTCTCCCTTGGCTTAGCTTACTGCCTTTTCTTCGACTGACAACCATCAATACATTATCCTAACACGAGGTGTGGCAGGTATTTAAGGGCCATTTCCTCCTTGACTGCCTCTTCGGGATGCACTCAGAGAGTGTTATTTGTGTTCCTCAGGTTCAGCTGGGGTTACTAGTAATAATATTCACATACAGCCATGATGAATATGAGAGATGTGAATTTCTCTCATGTGCATGTGCATACAGTTTAGCAGATGGTGTGTGCATCTCCACCAGTCCTCTGCAGAGATTATTGGTGTTAGTTAGAAGGGATGTTAGACCCCATAAATAGGTACTTTGCCAGAGGTCCAAACTTCTCTTCTTTTTTTTTCCCCTACCCCCAGTTTAGCAAATCACACTTATTGCCAGCCATGCTTTTTCCTCATAACCTTTTACGCGTGTTTTGCATAGTGCAATAGTTTCAAAAGGGTCAAGGTATTAAGCCACTGCTGCTATTTCTTACACTAAAATGAGCAGTCCTCTCCCCTACCCATCAACACTATGCTGTTTAGTGCCAGCAAAAAGCATTTATGCAGCTGTTCAAGGACTTCATCTGACAGAAAACTGGTTTTGCTCTTTTTTTTCCCTCAGTTTTCTGCCATACTGAACCCACCATACAGTCACAGAAATACCTGGTTTGGCTCATAAGAGGGAAGAGTAAGGACAGTGCTTACACTTGCTTAAGTAGTTTATGGAACTACAGTACAGTGGTGGTATCTGGCTATGCACCAGCAAGAATTAAGGGGTGTTGTTGATACTGTTTTTTCCCCTGTTTCTAAGTGGGTGTTTTAGAGTTGTTTTTCTTGGTTATTATTCTGAAACTTTATGGTATCCTTTATTCAAGGCTTTGCTCAAACTCTTTGTTGTATTTCAGAGCCAAAGGAATTAAGAAGCTTCCTTGGATGAAAGAGCAATTGATATCAAGGACTGGAAAAAAAAAAAAAAAGGACAGATATAAGTGACAAAGCTTTGTAGCTAATTTAATGGTATTAGAGGTTTCTCTTTTAAGAGACAACCTTGACTATCACTTACTGTTCCATCTAGGCTTACAAGGGATGACAAAGTCTAAAACTTACTCCATGTTTAACTAGTTGTTCCCATGGATTGGATGTGTCTTTGGAGCTTGTGTTTTCATGGGACAACTTGAGATGCACCTTGCTGAGCGTATGATACTTGGTCATGCTACCCTGATAGGTACACTGAGGCAGCTGCGCACTACAAGCTGTAGGAAACCAGATGCTGCAGGACTAGAGCTCCTGGAGATTGTAGGGAGATGGTGTCCCAGTGGTGATTGTATCACCCAGCCTTACTGGTACGGTGTGGCATAAGTAGTAGCAACAGATGAGCTGACAGCACAACTTTAATTGTTTGTTTATGTTGGAATGTGGAAGATGGGGTTTATCAGACTGGTCCTTTTCTCATCCTCTGTTACAGACAGAGTGTCGTAATTATGTGCGTGTCTTGCAACAGCTGAATGATACTTTTCTTTACGTGTGTGGAACTAACGCGTTTCAGCCAACATGCGATTACCTGGTAAGAATGTACAAACATTTTGACCCAATAACAACTGTAACTTAAAAGCAGCTCATTTAAACAATGAGTTAATCTCCATTCCCAAAGACTGTCACAATTTCAGTGCCAGTCGTAACATTTGGAGCATTTATTACACTGTCCCACAGTAAGATAGAGTATGGAAATAAACCGTACTGTTCCTTTTTCAAAGCGCTTACTGAATTATTGATTCATCTTGTTTAACTGCGGATTTACTTTTTCTTAGCTTTCATAATTCTTTGTGTATTGTCCATTAGCATAAAAACAATTTCTAAAACTGAAATTACATTCTTTGCGACTTCCACGCATTGCCAAATCTCCCTGAAATTTCTCAGATTCCTGTCTCTGCTTGTCTTGTCTCTGCTCCTGGCTATGCCACAGCTTCATAGTGCTGAATGCTTCAGAGTGAAGTCTTGGCGCAAAATCAAAACTCCCTTTTCTTGCTGCTGACTCTTGTATCGTTCTCCTTTCAGAATTGTTAAGAGCCATAGTAATTGAGAAATCTTGTAATTGTTTTGTTCTTTTTTTTGTCTCCCATGCCTACAAGTCTGCCTGCCATCACCTCTGGAACATTGCGAGAAGTCATTGCCCTTAGCCTCCAATGTCTTCATTACACAGTATAACCAATCACTTCCTCAGTACTGTGGTTACAGTTCTCCCATCATCTTCCTGATACTCATTCCCTCGTTTTTTAAGGGATTTACAAAGTAGCAGCCAAAGTAGTTTGTTGCATTGTAAAATTTAGTTGGATTATATGCATCTCACAAATTTAACATAATCTCAAAAATTGCTAAATCCATTTCAGAAAGCCTTCTTGATGTCTAAAACTCTCCATTTTTGTGCAGGCTAATTCAGTAATTGCCAGCTCTTTCCATATATCAATTAACTTCTCTGCCTTTCCTGGTGTCTGGCTTTTTTGGGTGCTCTTTCTTGAGGCCTGTCTGGATTTAACTTTTCGTCTTCTGCTCTCTTCTGGTCCCACTCTCACAAATCATAGGATCACATTTCCTCTCTGTCTGCTGGACTGGATAAGATTTTTCTGAAAATGCCTATGCCTTTTATAATATTACAAAAAATGCCTTTGCTGGAAGTTGATGATATAGTCCATTATTTAGTGTTAATTTTTCAGTTACCTTTGCACGAGTCAAGTGGCTAAAAGAAAAAGTGCTAACAGTTGTTTTGTGGTTTTCAACTTAATTTTTTGCAGAATTTAATTTCATTTGAACTTGGAGGTAAAAATGAAGATGGTAAGGGCAGATGTCCATTTGATCCTGCTCAAAGCTATACATCTGTTATGGTTGGTAAGTTCAGATTTTGCATACCTCAGTATTATGTATAAAAATGTTTGATCTTTTCCGCTGTCATTCTCCAGTCTCTCAATATCAAAATGGTAGATTGTGTCCATATTTTTATATCTTTACTGTGTATCTAGATAGACGTTAAAATACTTACGTAGTCAACCTTAGCAAGTTTCTTAAAAGGAGAACTTAAAACCCTAGGTTGTTTTGGAAGCAACTTTTAAAATACTAATTTTTTAAACTATGTTTTCAGGTGTTTAACATATTTAGTCCAGGTAGTCTAAATGTACTTTGACTGCCTTTGTAGTATCAGTTACTGCCATTTCAGTAAATTTAACAAGTAGAATTTTTTAGCTGTCCTGAAGACACATCCATGAGACAGAATACGGAAGTGAGGTATTTATTGCAAGTGTATTACTGCATGGTTAGACACCACTGAATCTTGATTTGGTGAAACCAGAGTTCATGGCTGTACCCTGGTGTCACAAGATCATAAAAGAGAAGCTCAAAGTAACATGAAACAGGAAATGAGAAAGAAAAGAACACACTCTCTGCATTGTTGCCTAAATTCTTAAAAGTTTCATTTGAATAATGGTGGCATAGAAAGAGAATAAAATAATTACTTCCAAAACTTCTGTGGCATTTCTTAAGTAAATTTGCATGTTTGTACATAAACTGTAGGTTTACGTGTTAAGTGTTAAAGTACCACAAAAACAATGCTGACTTTTGCAAGTTGCTTGTATTAGAGCAATAATAAACCCAAGTGTGGAAGTGTTAGCCTTGAGAATCGTCAGCAGAAATGTAAACATAGAAGACATGTCTGTGGCAATTTAGAGGAAATCCTTGTTTATCTTTTCTTGTGGGAAGTTTAAGCTTACATAGTCTCCTGAAATATTTATGTACCCTTTTTGGTATCCAGTGCATAAGAAAGTCTAAAATATTTGTTTTTGTGTTAAAGATGAGGAGCTTTATTCCGGGACTTCTTACAATTTCTTGGGAAGTGAGCCTATCATTTCACGGCACTCTCATCAGAGCCCTCTGAGAACAGAGTATGCAATACCTTGGCTTAATGGTAAGTGGGCGTGTGAACTGGCCCAACCAAATTGTTTTTCCTTCTTCAATGTCACACTTACAGACAAAGAGTTTAAGTGTCTTATCTGGGGTAAGGGGCAATTGTCTAATATCTCAAAGGGAATGGATATTGTTGTACTGGCTGACATGTGAGTGTGTGCCCTCATGTCTGCCATCAAGAGATTTTATTTTGAAATTTCAGAATTTTTATCAGCATTGACAATGAAAACAGCTTCAAGACATACAGGCTTCAACTTGACATTAAAGGGCTACAGTTTATTTTGTATCTACTTGTTCATCCTTGCAATAATGCAGCATAGTTATGATAGAGTAAGGAAGAGAATGGTTTTGGTCTCTAATGGATTTCCAAATTGAGCTGATCATGGTTCCTGATGATTTCAGTTCCTGAATTTCGAAATTCACCAAGTTTTGTGAATGCTCAGAGGTTTGTGGCTTTCTGCCAAAAAGGACCAAAATCATGAAGTTAGCATATTCCAAAGGATGCATTATGTCCAAAAAGTACAGGATACTGAGTTTTGTAATACATGTTGCAATGATACTGTAATTTTTAGTGTTTCAGCTAATAGCTGAAATAGAGGAGATGCAGGCAAGGGAGGGTACCTCTCCAGGCCCATTAGAAAACCACACTTGAGTGTGGACTGAAGAACGTTGAAGTAACAAGATAATCAGACCATAGAGATCTCTCGGGTATCTTAGTGCTTTCACATAGGGTTTGTGGGTTTGTTTTTTTCTCTTTCTATTTTTTTTGGAAATGCTATTCATATTATGAACAGCAAACTGTGTAGGCAGGTCAGTGACTGGAGAGCAGGTAAATGCAGTGTGATGTTTGGGCGAAAGAGGACTCCTAGAGGGTTTTTGAGGGAATCAAGTTAGTAGTCTCATATATAATATAAAATTCTTCTCTTTGTATCTGTAGAGCCCAATTTTGTTTTTGCTGATGTCATAAGAGCAGATCAAAACAGCACAGATGGAGAAGATGACAAGATATACTTCTTTTTCACTGAGGTGTCTGTGGAGTATGAATTTGTTGGAAAACTGATGATTCCAAGAATAGCTAGAGTGTGCAAGGTGG
Organism: Aptenodytes patagonicus; assembly: GCF_965638725.1. Taxonomy (NCBI): domain Eukaryota; kingdom Metazoa; phylum Chordata; class Aves; order Sphenisciformes; family Spheniscidae; genus Aptenodytes; species Aptenodytes patagonicus. The sequence continues at coordinate 50,329,142 of NC_134982.1, read as the reverse complement.
GACATAGTTCAATTTAATTTTACTAATTCAACTAGAATTTTTTGTGTGTGTGTTAAAAAGCATTTATTATTGTGGACTTATTGCCAATTAAATGGAAGTGGTCGAACTTAGTGAATCGTAGTGAATCAGCAATTTCAATCAGTTCTTCAGAACTGGGGAAGCCTAGTTGTTGCTTTGGGAAAAAATACTTTATTTAATTTTGCACAATGGTGAAATTTCAGTATGTCTGAGGGTTCTGCCCACCCCTGGGGGGAAAAAAAACAACCACCACAAAACCCAGCAATGGAAAAAGTCTCTCCCCTGGCTTTCCTTTTTTTTTTTTTTTTTTTTTTTTTTAAACAACTCTAAGTTTAAATACAGCTCCCTGGGAAGAACTGACTTTGGTTCTAGCTGAGCATCAGATAGGCTGTCAAGTTACTTTCAAGTAGCTGTATACAAACAAAACTGTAGCTGTGTCCACAGCAGAATAGCTCTTTACTGTGGTGTAGCAGATGGGACTTCCATGAAGCTGTTAGAACTGCCAGAGCCTCAAGGAAAACGGTCACCAGCAGCCTGATTCTGTCACACTTGCTGTGTTTAAACCTCAATGTGTTAGGCTGGTTCAAGTACATACTCAGGAGTGTTGGTTAAAAGTCTTGCTGATGAAAGAGTTTTTTGTTTCTTTTTTCCAGGAGAAAATGTTGATTTAACAAAAACCTTTGCAGTGGAATGTATCAATTTCCTCAGGATTTTTTTTTCCAACAGGAAATTTATCTAGCTGTTTCATTTTGAGGTTGAAATGTTTTATTTTGACTTTACTGTTTTTATATTTAAACACGGAAGTCAAAACATCAATAACAAGTTAGTGCCCTTGAGATTTCCATTAAACAAGCAGCTGGAGGCAGATTTACATGGAGCTTATTATTATGGCCTTCTGCCCACTGACAGCTTGTGCACGCTTTAAAAGGGGAGTATCATGGAATATGAGAGCTTTATTGCTGCTGTTTGTTTGAAATAGGAATCAATGGCAGGTTGCAAATCTATAAGCATTTATACTTAATTGTTTTCATAAATTTTGCAGATTTCCTTTAATACTTTGCATAACAGTATTGGATACTGAATGAGAAGTATTAATAATGTTCAAATATTCCTGCTTTTTTAAGAGAGGTAACAGAGCTATAGCTTGAGTATCAAATATTTTGAAACATTTCTAGTCAATGTGTCTTTCCTTCTTTAAGCCTTGGTTCTGCAAATTCTTGATAAAGGTGGCAACTGCTTGCAGGATTAAGCCATTGCTGCATTTCTTCTAATGAAATTATTAATGTCAGGCAAATTTTAAGTGCATATTGCAACATTAGAATTTAAATCACAGTTTAGATGTCACAGAACAAATGCAACGTTACTTATTTCTCTCAAGGGAGAGTATAATACTTCCATGGTTATTTTACTTGTTCTGATAAGCAGGTTTTTTCTAAGGGTACATTGCTCATCTCAACTTTTCAAGTGTTGCTGAAGTATGGGTCTTTTATAAGTCTCATATCTCATCTTACCTCCATGTGTTGATAGAAACCATTCTGCATTATTTTTGTTGCATCAACTAATTTTCCTGTGGCTTCCTTACTTTTCTGTTTGTGAATGTGTTAACAATTATTGATGTTGCTCTAGATGAAATGTTAGAAAATAACAGGGCTCAGTAATTTCATGCTGTATAGCAGTGGTTCTTAAATGCAAAAATGCTGCTAATTCTCCTCACAAACACCTTTTTATTTTTTTAACATCAAAAGAGGGACCAAGGAGGATTAAGGACTTTGCAGAAAAAATGGACTTCCTTTCTCAAGGCCAGATTGATTTGTACCATCCCTGATAAGAATTTAATTTTCAATATTATCAATGATGTTTTTATTCTCAAGTCTCCAACATTGAAGGAACCAGTGATATATGGAGTCTTCACCCCACAACTGTAAGTGTGGTATAGCCTTTTCCTGGATAAGTACTTTTAATCTCAGTTGGTTACTGCAACAAGTAACGATTACTCCTATGACTTTTTTTTTCTTTCTTCCTGAACTTTTAGGAATAATGTGGGTCTGTCAGCAGTGTGTGCATACAATCTGTCTACTGTAGAAGAGGTTTTCTCAAAAGGAAAATACATGCAGAGTGCTACAGTAGAACAGTCTCATACAAAGTGGGTACGATACAATGGGGAAATTCCTAATCCTCGACCTGGTGCGGTAAGTTTCTGTCATCGTTTCTGTCATCTTGGATCTGATGACTAGTCTTTTTTAATGCTCAGGAGTAAAGAAACTAGAAAGTAATAGGTAACCTATTAAAGCTTAATTTTAGTTTGCCCTGATCTGGGTACCTTTTGTTGTAAAGACTTTGTAGAAAAACACTCAAGTGATTTATTCTGAACTTTGTGTCTAGGAATCAAAGTGGGGGGTTTTAATTTATAATTGGGTTATTTGCTGGTTTTGTATTTTCGTTATTTTGTTACTAATTTTCTAGTGCTGAAATAGATGTCACTATACACTAGGCAACATCCAATACTTTTTAGTTCAGATGAACAGAAGTATAGCAATCATTGCATTGTCTCAGTAGGTTCAGTAGGTTTATCCAATGCAGTGCATTGTTCTGCAAACTAAAATGTTCATAGTTCTGGGTCTCTTTCACACTTTTCTTACTTTCTTATGTTCCCTGCAGTCATCTTATTGGTACTGCTGAATGAGGTGACAGTTAAAAGTAGTTAAGAAGCATGAGAGTCCAGAAAGAGTATTTTCCTAAAATGTATTTTGGGCCCAAACAAAAATGTAGTCCGAAATTCAGGGATTAGTGCATCGCAGAAGCCAAAGTGCTATGAGACCTGTGGACCTTCCTTGGTAGAATGAGTATAATGTAAAGGTGTGCTTACTGGCCAAAATGATGCAGAGAAGAAAATGCATGTAGCTGCTGTTAATTGTCTCTATTTTGTACAAGTAAATGATATAATTTGGTTCTCTTTTTTTGGTTTGTTCCCCCCTGCCCTCCCCTGCTAGTGTATAAACAATGAAGCCAGAGCATCAAACTACATGAGTTCTCTGAATTTACCAGACAAAACATTGCAGTTTGTTAAAGATCATCCTCTAATGGATGACTCGGTGACTCCGATGGGAGATAGACCTCGACTAGTAAAACGAGATGTGAAATATACCCAGATTGTAGTAGACAGAGTCAGAGCACTCAATGGCACCATATATGATGTTATGTTCATCAGTACAGGTGAGTTCTGCAAAAGGTGTGTGGTTTTTTTTAATGATACTCTGATTCTTTAGGCTGAAATGTGTTCTAAGAGAAACTCTTGAGATTTCCATATTTACACTGCTTTTACACCAGCTGGTGTTTTAAAAAAAAAAAAGGGGCCATGGTGAGTAAGTGGAGAATCTTACGTGCTTTGAAAAAGTATTGCAGGAAAAGAACTGCAAAACTGCAATGAGTACAGCAAAAACACACATAAGATAATCCCTAAGTGGTCATTCTTTGTCCCAAAATGTTATTCCTTGCTCAGAGCTCCTTATGATGGCAGATTTAATGGTTGCCATTGGCACATAGTTGTGTGAAGTCTTCAGCTGAAAAGCAAGCAGATTACTGAGACAATTTATAGCAATTGTGCAATTTTTTTTCTGCCTTTTTATTTTAAGAATCTTACTTAAATATATTGCTTTGCTGTTTCAGATCAAGGAGCCCTGCACAAAGCTATCAGCTATGAAAATGGAATGCATATTATTGAAGAAACACAGCTTTTCCCAAACTTTGAGCCAGTCCAAACTCTCTTGCTTTCATCCAAAAAAGTAAGTGCTATAAGCATCACAGCATTCATCTCACTGTGCTTTTCCACAAAACTTCTTAGTACCACCTTGTAACCTTGTCGTGATGGAAGAATGCTGTCACTGTGCACAGAGCCAAAGGCTGCATCTGTAACTCCTTGCAGTGCAGCAATACCATGTAGTGCCTGCTGCATTTCAGTGTGTTTGGTAGGTGGCAAGCTTCTGAAGGTATGTAGAAGGGGAAGGTGGTGGTGGTGGGCACAGGTGTGCAGGACTTCACTTGGATTCCATGTGCAGAAGCTGAAAGCTGTAACGTGTTTTAAGGTACCAGTTTTCAGGTTAGGAGTAATGTAAAAATCCTGACCCCTTGTGGCCATTGCAAATCCGCGAGGAAAAATCCTCGGGGGTTTAGCAGAGGAGTGGTATATTTTCTGAGGAAATAGACCTGAGAAGAGGGAACGGTCTTGTCTAGCAGAGAGACTCATAATTGTGTAACTAATTGGTTTCTGATGTCCCAAATCTCTCAGGTTCCTGCATGCTAGATGTATCATGAGAGCAGTCACGTTGGTGCGGCTGGGGGTGAGGACCACTGATGAGGTCCTGTCTGCCCAGCAGGGTACTAGCTGCAGCTCCAGCTGGGGGACACAAGCCTTGCCGTGTCCCAAACGTGCTGGCTCCAAACCCAGCAGTCATTCTGCGCTATTAATCAGTCGCTGGGTTTAATCCTGGAGTGGTTTTGTGATAGTGGGAGGATAATCACTGCGTGTACTTTGTGCACTAGTTAGGCTTCTGGCCCTAGTTACTCAGACCTGCAGATCATAGAATCATAGAATAGTTTGGGTTGGAAGAGACCTTTAAAGGTCATCTAGTCCAACCCCCCTGCCGTGGGCAGGGACATCTTCAACTAGAGCAGGTTGCTCAGAGCCCCGTCCAACCTGACCTTGAATGTTTCCAGGGATGGGGCATCCACCACCTCTCTGGGCAACCTCTTCCAGTGTTTCACCACCATCAGCGTAAAAAATTTCTTCTTTATATCTAGTCTAAATCTACCCCCCTTTAGTTTAAAGCCATTCCCCCTTGTACTGTTGCAACAGGCCCTGCTAAAAAGTCTGCTGCCATCTTTTTTTATAAGCCCCCTTTAAATACTGATAGGCTCCGTGAATGTCTATGAAATTATTACCCTAAGCAGTGGCTTGTAGCATCAGACCCGTCAACTGGTGAAATTTTGTGATTTCTTAAGGAAAGAATTACTCTTTTGAAGTGCCTGGTAGTAATACTGGCATTCAGTAGCTACCTAGTGATCGGTAAATGCTCTGCAGCTAGGGATTTAGAAATACTGCCAAGATATCTTAGAAACAGCTTTTACTTTTCTGTGATACTTAATAAAACTTTGCATGCCAACATGATCAACTCGGTGGAAGAGAGCTTTATGCCATAATTCTTTCAAGCTCATCTTGCATGCTTATTTGTCCTTTCATGCTTATAATAGAAGTCTTGAGGACAGAGTATACTTTTGATAGACAAATGAAAATCCATGATTAAAAACTTCTGTGCTCATAGATTTCAGTAAAGATGTTTGTATTATTTTTGTATGATGCATCACACCGGCAACTTACTGTGTGTGTGTGTATGTATATAAATATAAATGTATGCTAATTTCTTCTGCTTTACCTGCAAAGAGAGCTTCAAATGCCTTGCTTTGACAGGAAGTTTCAGCATTTGCCCTGTGATGGAAGATAATGATAGATAACTCTTCTAAGAAATACGCTAATGCCCATTCTTCTAATTGTGGGTAAATTGTGGGATCATTCATACACTGGCTTAATTACGATTCCCCCATTTCTGGGGAGTGGAAGGGAAGGGATAGGCATTACAGCCTGGTACCAAAGACACATGATCTAGCAGTTTCAGTATGCACTTGGTAGCCAAGGCTAGTGTAGAAATGATGGCACTGAATTTATTCACTCTGAATCCAGGTACCACATTCTCAGTTCCTCAAGAATATCCTCAAAGGGGGCAGTGTGAGACATGGCATAGGGGCTGCATGGGGAACACGCTGTCTTTTCACAAAGAAACTTCTCTCAAAGCTTAGGATTTAAACAAAACACTGCTTCCCGCACAGCACTGTGGAGAGTAACAGCTTGTATCTTCTGCAAGGGAAAATTTCCATGTTGCTAGAATAACTTCTGACACAGAAAACTAACACTCAAAACTGAAGCAGTGCTGCCCAGTATATTCCCATAAAAGCAGCGGTCCTTTTCAGCAATGAGGAGTTGGAAGTTGGGTTAGGTGCCAGAGTCATGAAAGCTGGATGGTCATCGTACCACCCAAGCAGGAATTACTTCTGCCCCTCAGTGTGAAAACACAAGTTTCCATCTCCTTGGACGTCACAGTAGCAATGACAGTCAGTTGCTACTGAAGTGCTTCATAGAGCTGGTATTGTGATAATGTGTAGTGGTATCCCATAGTAATGGATTAACCACAAGAGGGTAATAGTTGTTACGCTGATGGTGGGCTTCAGACCTCTCCGGAGTCAGAGTCCTTTCTGAACACATTATTGCAGTAGTCTTCAGGCCCTTCCCATATACCTTCACCTTGTTTGGAGGGTGGTGGGCAGAGTCAGATGAGCCTACAGTAGATCCTCGTAACTCCCACTTGACTGAAAGATGTGTCTGGATTTTTTAAAATGGTCTGCTCAGCTCACTGCATGTTCTCTGAATTTGTGGATGTACTAGCTGGGAGCCATGCCGAGACACTACAACCCATAGGCAGTGTTACACTGTTGGCTTGGATGTTAGCTAGCAGAGCACTAGAGAGATGAGCAGCACTCAGTGCATTGGGGGAGCTTTCTGGTAGAGTGGGAAGCTTTTCCTAGAAAGTCATAAGTCTCCACCACTGCAGACTTCCTTCTGTGGGCATTCCAGCGTAGTCCAACACTAATCTAAATTAAATTTGAGGATGAAAGACTGCATTTGAATATGTGTCTCTGAAGTTTGATTCTCTTTCAAAGTCCATCTTCCAGCAGTGCCAGCAGATTCTTTTTTGATCCAGTTTTGTCTTTCATCTTCCAGTGTCAAGAATTTCCTTGAAAGCTGTCTGCATGCTTCATATATGGGACGATCCAAACTGATTTGTGCTTGGTCTTGTAGCTTCCTCTAGAGACTGCTAGAGTCAGAATGCGTCATTCATTAGCTTAATTTTAAGACAGACTTCCTCATGATCATTGCATTAAAGAGACTAACCTGTTCCGAGTTCTCATGGCAAAATCTCCTTACATCCTTAGTGAAAGAGTGACAGTGAGCCCTAAAATCTAAATTCAGCCCTAAGATGCCCTGTTAGTTGTTTCCTTGAGGCTGTTTCTGATGTCAAGACCAAAAGTCTGCACCACAAACATGAGGTTTTTGAAGAATATTTCGTTACTAGAAATCTTTCTTGGATGTCTGCCCATCACTTTGTGACCATATTCATCCTGCTGGAGTCAAGCAGTCTCACTGCAGACCCAACTCCTGAATACATTTCTACATACTGAGAGATCTGTATGGCTGCAGGACAGGAAAAGCAACTCTGTGCTTGGATCTGGCTCATTTGCCATGACAACTGCTGTAGGGTGCTGATAAATCCACTCGGTATTCTGCTCAGGATGAAGTCAACCCACTGCCAAGGTGGGGTGTGTTGTTTGGCTTTGTATGCACAGCCTCTCAAAAGGGCTAGAGGGTCGGCCACTGGTGGTTTTGGGTTGCAGTGCAGGCCCCTTTCTTGAGGCTTTGCATAATAATATGCAAATTCACAGTGTACCTTTAGCTGTCAGTTTCCCTGGGCTTTGAAACAGATGAGTGAAATAAGGCAGCTGCCCGCCTTATGAGAAGGATGTTTGGGATGAGCATGGCCTTTTCCCGCCGTGCTCAGAGTGAGACTTGTTTGGGATCCCCAGCAACAGTGGGTCAAACAGCCGTTCTGTTTATAACCCCCTTTTCCCAGGTGTCATGCAAGTGCTGTTTCCTTTGAGTACTACCCAGTGTTCCTCCTTAAGCTGCAAGTAGGCTGCTGCATTTGCCTCTTGTAAGGCTGATGCTGATGTGGCTGCAGAGGCCTGACTGGTAGAAGAGCTGAAGGCAGTAGGGCTGCTTTGGGTTAATAGGGGCAGGTCCTACGTGCAGCAAGCCTTGCCTGTTCAGGCTTGCCCGTGCCTGCTGCAGCCTTGTCATCGGCACAAGCTTGCCTTGCCTCGTACGAGGATTATTGGTGCATTCGTATTTATGGAAAAACTGTGTGATAAAGCCACGGTTAGGCATGGTTACTTTCCATTCTCATAAACTGTATCTATTTCAGATTTTTGTTCTTTTGTCTTTTTGTACTTCCAGCATCGCTGAATATTTTCAAGATAAGTTTCCTTTCCTTTCTAGAAATAAAAGCTAATAAAAATGTTTATTCCCCTCATGCTCCAGTTTTTACAAACATGTCTGTATGTATGCAACTCTTTACTTTTAATAATTTTTAAATTGTTTCATGAATTGGATTGTTCGGCTTTGAGAAAGTGATTGGCTGTGTGGTTTTTTTTTTTTGTGCTTTGTTTGGTTTTTTTAGGGCAGAAGATACCTCTATGCTGGTTCAAATTCTGGTGTGGTTCAGTCTCCAGTGGCATTCTGTGACAAGTATACCACTTGTGTTGACTGTGTTTTAGCAAGGGATCCTTACTGTGCTTGGAAACCCCTTGAAGCTTCCTGCATTGATATTTTTAAAGAAAGTGAAATTGAAAGGTAATGGTAGCCTTTGATTACCTTACAGTTACAACCAATATTGCATCGGTGTTGCCCCTTACCGATAACTGGCACTTTTTTAACTGAATGTTTTCAAATACAGACTTTTTCCTATCCATCTATGTCTGCTCGTTGTATTTAAATAAGATGAATCTTAGTACGAGAGGGTGGGCAGGCTGTAGGAAGCGTGATTTGAACTTGTAATACTTGGACTTGTTTTACAGGAACTGGATTCAGAACATAGGTGGAGATGCATCGTCTTGTTCTGGTGAGTTAGTCTTTGAAGAGCTATTTCACATGTCTAGGTGGAGTAGTGAGAGAGTTGTATTTAGTTCGGCTTGGTTTTTGTGATTATCTGGACATTCATTTATATTTTAATAGGTATGTGATTCTGCTTTTGAATATTTGAGCATCTGTACAGCCTGCATGTTGTCTTAAAATGTCTGTATTTGTATACATTTCAGTGTGCAGTGCACAAACCTCTGAAATGAACGGGGGCACCTCAACAACGACTTGTGAATGAAAGCAGTATTTACCATAAGTACTTCTAGTGCAGAGGCTTCTGTCTCTGTGATACAGCATTTGACATTCTACTGTGAGCCTTGATAAGTGCTTGGTTATTGCTGCTGGATCAGATGAAATGATCCTGAAAAAAGGTGGTTTTATGGTGAGAGGGGAGGGGGACTCAGAACATGATGCAGAGCAGCTGAAGTACCCTCCATAGTGCTTTAAGGCAAGTAACCACAGGTCCTTTCTTTATAGTGTGTGCTGCTACCACCAGATCAAGGAGATCTTAAAGGAGAGTAGTGTTACAGGAGAATTGTACTGCAGTAAACAAAGCTCTTAAGAGTTTGATTTACTCTGTTTTTATTTCTAATCCAAGCAACGTATGGACTGCCATGAGAGTTTTGCTTGTTAGTCTTTTTGTTAATTTATGGTCTTGCATTGTGGGTGTGCCATAAGTGCTGATACTTTTTTAGAAGAGAGTTTAAGTTGAGTAACAGCACTTTGTTCAGTTTCTTCTTGGATATCTTGTAGTCGCTGATTTACTTAAAATGCACTAATTGCATATAAAGTGATACCAAGTTCAGCATCTTGTCTCAAACAATGACTCGTCTCAGATGCATGCTCAGTTGCAGATCAACAAGGTCTTATATTTATCTAGAAGTGGAGGCTGTCTTAGAGTTTGAGGTGTCCTATCTCTTAGTCTGTCTTGATGTCTCGCACGCAGCTGTAGCTTGGTATTTCACTGAGATTCTTGCATGCTGTCATCTTGGCCTTGTGAGGTAATCTGAATGCCGTAATCTTTACGTTTCTGTTAAGACAATAGCACAGTCTCATGAAACTGTATGGATTAGAGCAAAGGGGAATCATTGCTGATACTCTGCACATTTATTTTGATGTTCCAGATAAAGTAAGAGAGAATTCCCTACAGCATACATTCAAGCATGGCAGCACAGCAGAACTCAAGTGTTCTCAAAAGTCCAATCTGGCACAGGTAGTTTGGAAGTTCAAAGACGATGTGCTGAGAGTGGAGAGCCCCAAGTACCGTCTGCTGGAAAAGGCGCTGCTCATCTTCAATTTATCAGAAGGAGACAGCGGTGTTTACCAGTGTTTGTCAGAAGAAAAAGTGAAGAATAAGAAATTTTCTCAAGTGCTGGCTAAGCATGTTTTGGAACTGAAAAAGATCCAGCATACCACGGTGGGCCCCACCGTGGCAGCTGCACCAACAGAAGGTAATAGCGATGTGCCAAAAGTGTCAGCTGTGTCAACTGAGGGGTCTACCACTCACACCTCGACCACTCAGATGGTACCGGTAACGACAGCGAGGATAGTAACAAAGCCCATTGGCCCCATCCTGACAAGTGCAGCCTCCAACACAGAGCTCTTCAATTCAATTCCTGATGCAGTCCCGGAAAAGACCATGTTCCTCAAGTCAAACGATAACTTCCTGTTGATGTTCCTCTTCCTCTTCTTTTTTATTCTCTTCTTGTGCCTGCTGTCCTACAACTGTTACAAAGGGTACTTGCCAGGGCAGTGCTTGAAATTTCGCTCTGTTATGCTGCTTGGTAAGAAGAAAACCAAGTCAGATTTTTCTGATTGCGAGCAAAGTGTGAAGGAGACGCTGGTGGAGCAAGGCAGCATCAGCCACCAGAGTGGGGAGCAGCCGAAGCCAGCGCATGACACCGGCTACGAGACTGAGCCCGACTGCGGGAATGGCCAGCTGCAGCCTGGGGATTCGCAGGCATCCCGAGAGGCCAAGGACAAGCCCTTCGATGTCAAGTGTGAGCTCAAGTATGCCGACTCGGATGCGGAGGGGGACTGAAGGACCCCGTCGTCCATTTCAGTGGTGGAAATCAGCTGTGGTCCTGCGGCTAGCTATTTGAGCACAGAGGGTGTGGGTGTGACAGCTGAGCCATATCGGGGTTTACATGCTTAAGCTGTACAGCAAGCCAATTTGCGTTCAGATCTCACCAGATTAGAGAAGCGGTGTTCTTGTCTGCAGACAGTAGCATCTTGTGTTGTGCTTTTTTCTTTTTTTTTTTAAATGGCCCATTTCAGATCACCATTAGTTTGTTCCCAGTTTTTCCCCCACCGAGTGCTTCGCTCTGGTGAAGAGTTACTTGCTTGTTCTTCAGCCCTGTTCTTCCATAGGATAAAAGTAACTTTCTAATTCAGTTGGCTTTAAAAAGTACTTCAGTCTACACATATTTTTAGCTGCCATTAAAAAAAGACCTAGTTTCATTTTAATTCCAAATTGGAAATTAAGTTTAGTTTATCAGATTGGTAAATTATAGACTTTTGTCCAGATTGGGACATTTTTTTTTTTCTTTGCTTCTAGGGATTACTTTTAGTTTTATGCTTTGTGTTTTGGCACACTAGGTCTCTTTAGTTGGTTAAAGTTAAATTTTTTAACTGCTTTTTAAGTATCTTAGATTTTTAAGGTATAATGGGGATAACATTGGCTTGATTTGTGTAAGACTCTCAGGGATAATCTTGTTTTAAAGGCTTTTTTCTTTGCTGCTTTCTAGAACTTTAGGTACAACAGTATCGGTACAAAACATGGAGTAAGTGGCGGGGGAGGGAGGAAATGATAGATTTAGGAATGCATTTCCTTTTTTTTCCCTTCCTCCCTCACCCCCCAACCAGCAAGCTGGACATAGTCACATTCTATTTTCTATACAAAACTGGATTTTTTTTTTTTTTTTTAAATGGAACAGTACAGGCAAGCAGCTGTCAGTTAGTAGTGACACGAGAGAGGTTTTTTGCACTGTGGAGGCGAAACAGGAATCGAGAAGAATGAACTACAGTAATTCAGCTAGTGACTCGCTGGAATGGACTGTTAGGATACAGCCTGATGAGAAAACATTGCAGATTTTTTTTCTTTTTTTCAGATTCAGAAATAACTCAGCTTCTTTTTGTGACAAATCTTTGCAGCATCACCCTTTCTGGATGACACCTTCCAATCTCCTGTGCAACTGGAGACTGAAACTGGAGCTGCTCAAACAATCGTTCATTTGAACTGTTTATGTGAATCATGCCTGCAAACGTGAAAGTGTGCATTTGTTCTCAGCCTGGTTCACAGCAGCACTGTTTGTCTGTAAAAGCATTTTGTGCGGTACAGTCCTGAAGAATTGTTCCTCTCACTGCATCTTTCTGTAAATATTGCTAGAAGTAGAGTACATTTTAACAGTAAACAGCAGTATGCCTGGGCTGCTTTTCTATGTTGAACTTTGATGCGAACATAATTTAGACCATCTTAGTGTAAACAGTTTATATTTTATAAGATTCAGTTTGGTTTTATTTTTCTATTTTTAATTATGTACATATAACAGAATAAATATTAAAATAAATTGTATTATATCTTTACTTCAGTGAAACCTGGCACAACACTGCTTTCCATATTGCAAGTACTAACGTTCCTTGTGGTTTCCTTTAAGGGCTAAGAGTGAAAACTTTTGTAATTGATTTGAAGCAGATTCTCTTCTCAGCTTTATTTGAATGGGTTATAACCCAGGTTGGTGGGGGGATTGGAAGGATGGAGAGAAACAAACATGGGTGAAGGAGGAAAGCGCTCTTCTCCAGGGGCCTAGGGACACTTCCTCTTATTACCCTTCTAAAATTCATTTGTCTTTTTGCATTATTTCTTCAGCGTGTGATGTATTTCTTAGTACTTTTTTCCTTAGTACCCTCTTTTTTTTTTCTTTTCTGTCCTCTTCTGTCACACAGCCTCATCTCCTATACCTTTCCCTCCTACTGGTACCTCCTTTTTGTCCTGTGTGGGAAGTGATTCACCTCCTTCACCCACCAGTACCCAGCCTGATGTTTGGTCTAGCACAGACCCTGTAAAGGTCATGTTGTTGCCACCTTTCCTAAGTGACCAGGCACAGCATGTTAGTGTCCGGGGACCCTTTCGCCTCTTCTGCCAAGCCACAGGTAAGTTGGAGGACCCCTGTATAAACCAGCATTTTCTGCATTAAAGGTTTAGATATGTCACCGTGTAGTGTATATGGTTTACTTTTTTGATGTTTTTTTAAAAAAACAAAAAAAAAAGGAAAAGACCATTTCAGGATGTATTGTGAACATGCTGTTACCAAGAATCTGGCACTGCGAATACTGTACTGCAAAATGCAGGCTCTGATTTAGCAGCCTACTTTAGCATATTAATAGTCAATTGACTTTAATAGGCTCACTTGCATGCTGAAGGAGTTCACTGAATCACGATTGCATATGGATGTTTAGCAGGTAAGTATTTTCACTGTCAGTATGTATGCCATTTAAAAAATACACTTCCGTTGGATTTGAATTTAGTGTATTTTTCTGGACCAGGTCAGTTATTCCTTTTTAGTCTTAACTTATTTCAAATGGTAAAGTTCTTACAGTAATGTCAACTTCCATTTTATGAAGAATGTATTATATGAGCTGTACAGGAGCATGACAAAGCTATTTTTTCTGTAGAAATTCAACATTTGTCTTTCAGCTTTTGTTTGGATAGTAGTTGCCTGTTTAAGTGAGATTTAATGGATCTAAACAGGTCTTAAAATGTAACCTTATTCCTTAAGAGAATATAGATTAATTTTGAAAAGTAGCATTGTTTCATATTGGCCTGTCTGTGAGTCAGTGTGTGGTAGTGTTACATGGAATCAGATCAAAATGCATAAATCTTTATTAGAGTAGGTCTTAGCAAAGGCATGATTTGTATTTCCATGGCTAAAAAGAACAACAGCAGGGGTCAGGGTTCTTTCAGCAATAATTTGTCCACTGCTGCTATAGACAATTCAGAAACTTTTTGTTGTCCACTGTGAAAAAAATTGTAAAAGTAGCATAAATAGCACAGAGGATCTAAACAGTTTGATAATTGTGCTACAGATCTGGAATTTATTTTAAAATTACTTTTTTCATCCAGCAGTGTCTGTTTTAACATGATACTCATGTGCTGCTTTTTAAAAATTGTCAGTAATTGTAATTGCCTTGGCAGTGAACTTAAGAAAGAAGGAGCAGTGTCCTAAAGTCAGCCTGTGGAATTCGCTCCTGAGGAGGTAGGGACGAATAGTGGAAGAAACTGTAACAAGAATCAGACATCCAAGAGGTGCAGTGGTGGCAAGGGCAAGATGAGCCAGCTGTGGAAGCGTTTCCGACTTCTCTCCCAAAGCACTGAAGGACTGGACTTCGTGTTGTGGGTGGGGGTTTTACTCCCTTTGGGAAAACAAGACGTTTGGCCGATACACGCACCCTTCTCTTACCCAGAATTACAACTTTATTCCATTGATTTAAAAAACAAACAAACAAACAAACGCAACAGCATACCAAGCTGATGTAGATCTTTTGCACCTTTCTGGGGCCTGCATGTGAGGATGTGTAAATTTATCCTGCGGGGGTGGCGGTGGTGGGGTGGCTAAGCAAATGCTTTTACTAGGAAGCTCTCTACTTGGATTTATTCACATTCCTTTAGTGCCTCTTGCTAGCTCTTTATATAAACGTAGCTGTAATGAACTTTATTTTCTTCAGCTATGAATATAAGGTAAAACGCGTTTGCAAGGAGCAGAAGGGTAAAATGAGACTGGCAGAGAGTTAAATGTCGTACCTGGTCTTCTGCATGAAGGATACGGTATCAGCAAATGTATGATGCAAATACACAGATTGCCACATCATCCAGTCAAAAACCTGAAGCTTGTTTTTAATTAAGTTTCTAACGTTATTTTTATGAGACTTACTGAATCTCTTCCTTTTTTTAATTGTAAATATCTGCTTCAAGCTGTCTGGAAACTCGGCAGGAGTTGGTGAGTTCTCTTACTCATCTCTTTCTCACCCCACGTGTTTTAACCTGAAAGCTCACCTAAGGATAATACTTTACAACCTTGTTACTGGCTCATTTCAACAATGTTAAGTTACAAGTGCATACAGCACAAACAGCCACTTGTCAAATGTTGTTATTTTTTTCTGGAAAATGAGTTTTTCAAGAGCGGAGTACTCCTGCCCTTCCTGAAAAGGAAAGAGTGCATCTCCCTTCATGAATTGCTTCCCAGTTTCTCTCCCTACTCCCGTGAAGCGTCTCACATCTTCGCGTGTCTCCAAAGACCTGTCTGCTAGATAGGCACTGGCAAACGTTAGGTTTCCTAACGTTTTAAAATAAAGATACTTTACTGACACCTCCTACCCCAGCTGTACAGTAGTACATCCTTGACCTTAACTTCACAGACGAATGACGTACCAGAATATCCCAAGTATGCTGAGCAACAACTTAAATGCATGTGTAATCAGAAACAGTGCAAAACATTATGTTTTATTTTTGTATTTCTGGCCTGCAGATTCAGACTCTCTCAGTGTCCGTGCTGTCAAGAAGTCTTACCTCCTCCCTTAGTTAGTCTGAAGCTGGAGTTTTTCCATAATGGTTTCTTAACTTTTCAGTCTCATTAAAATAATAACCCCGGGAGTGTGAACATAAAAGTTCTGCAAATGCAGCAGTATACTTTTAAAGGAGTTACTATTTCATGGAGATGCTGAGATGGGTACCTGATAACACCCACGTACAATGCCTGTTCCCTGTGGTTATGCTATTTTAAAGGGAGTGCGAGAAAGCTGTCCACATCCATGCAGGAAGAAATCCGTAACTCCCCAGAATCAGAATCGCAAGTGACTCACTACAGTTTTTCTCTCTTTGGTGAAGCTTGAAGTGGTGCTGAAAGGCATGCAGAAGGGTAGGGAAAATACGATGCACTGCACTTCAAGCGCTGCTGCAGACAGTACAACTAGACGGAGCGCCTGCAGAGTGAGTCCCGAAACAGACCTTGCCCAAGGCTGTGTCCAGACATCTGAGGGTTGGCTGTACTGGTGTTGCCAAGTGCTTGTGCAACACGGGTCTCGGCAGTAGGGCTCAAAAGTCCCTGCACCCCAAGGTGTGCCTGGTTTGCCCCTGGGAGGGGGCTTACTTGTCAGAGATTGACTTACCCATGGAAATGAGTAAGCTTTCTCTCTGGAAGTGGCTTCCTAAGTCATTCTTGGGTGAGGTTTTTTTAGATTAATTGCATCACCCGTGACGCCCTGGGATGGTCTGGTTGGTTGACGTGGTGCAGTGCATTAGGAGCTCAGTCAGGAGAGGCATGGAGTTGTGCAGCCCCCGGAGCAGAATGAGCCTGCATAGGAAAGTGCTTTGTGCTAGGCAACAAAATGTTTGTCTGAGACTAGAAATTACAGCATTTAAATTACAGCATGTCAGTATCTTAAAATGGAGTTTGCTTCGGTTGTTACTTTGTTCTACTCTTACAAGAACACAAATATCACAGTCATTTTCCATGGACATACACTTGCATTTTATAACCAGTTGCAGTTTTCCAGCTTTTCTTTCTTTTTGTGAACTGTTGTATAAAATAATCTCCAGAACATCTCCTCTTCCTACTTTCTTTAGTGAGTGTTTCCTAACAATTACGCCTGTGGACAGATACATCATTAGTTTTTGAAACCTGAAAATGGTTTAACTGGTAGCCTAGAGAGGAGAAGCTCTGCATCTCCCAGGACAAGTCAATCCACTGCACAAATATTTTAAAACTTTCTAAAATAACTTTTTTAATTTTTATGCAGTATATTTTGATATTTACATGGTGATGCTTTATTGAAGCGATACCCTTGACTTTAATCTGTATGGTTGATCAGTAATCTGTGGCTGGTTTATCGTTATCCTCAAATGGAAACGCTAAGTTTGTACCTTGTTAAACAGTTCCATATCCCGCTTTAGGAATTGGCTTCTCCGCAGACCTTTGGTGCTTTATCACATGCTATCTGCCTGTGACTCAGTTTCAGCGTCTCTGGCTACAGTCATCTGATAGCAGCTGTTAATTTGTAATTTTGTAGTTTTGTACCACTTCTTTCAGTGATTTCTGCACCGGCTTAAAGGCATCTTGGTACAATAAAACCATTCCTTTGTATGGATCTGTGACATGCCACCTGTTTTTTATTATTTGAGATGCATCTAGAAGGTAACTTGAAAAATTAAGATTGTACCTTTAATATATTAACAGAAAAGAACTTGGAAGTCTTGACCTAAGGTTATAAAATCAAGTAAATACTGCAGACCCATTTTGCATAAAAACCACAGACATTAAAAGTATCCTTCTTGTTACTTTAGATTGCAATATCTTAGGGCTGCAATTATCTTAACTAGAACATTGGCACTTCTTTTTTGAGATGTCGGGGCCTGCTGCGGCCCTCTTACATCTAACTCTGCATGCAAAACCAGCAGCATTAAACACCTTGGCAAGTGTGGGTGTTATCCTGGCTCTGGTGGCTTCCTGCATAGTGACTTCTGTAAGACAGTTTCAGTAAGGACTATGACATGGATGCTGCATTCTTAAACTCTGGCATCAACAGCAGATTTTGAAAAATCTCTGTAGAAATTCCTCTTGCTGTGCACTTTTGTATGTAAAGGCTATATAGGTCAAGCTAAGAAATACGTCAAAGGCGTGGAGGAAGAACACCTTTTTCCTTTTTTAAAAAAATATTATTGTAAGGACTAGAATAAGCTCAATGTAAATGTAATATAAGCATAAGGCACATCAAATTAAAAAAGGGGAGAGTAAGGAGAAGTAGAAGCAAGAGTGTCTTATTAATTCTTCAAAAGATTTCCTCCATTTTGTTTCCGCTGAATAGAATCTTACCTTGCACAGTGTGCAGCAGGCTGCATTCATACAGGTTTTTCCTGTGCAATGAATAATAAGGTGGAGTTCAGAAACCTCTTTCAGTGTGACCGATAATTTATAAATGCTTAAAACATAAGAGGAGACACTAAAATATCTTTCTTCCCAGGAGGAAATCAGTCCAGTTAAGACTAGTAGTTGTAGCCTACAAGTAATCGTTACTACTGTAATGTGCTTAAAACACTTCAAACTGCATGCATGTGGTAGAGTATCCCATATATACCAGTAAGTAAGTGTTCTTGTACACTCATTGGTGAAGTTTATCAGCTGCACCGTATGTCAGCAGAGGGCCTAGGTAAATTAAGCCCACTGCATGGTTTTAAAAGTTTTTTTGATTGGTATCTGCACAGTTTGAATAAGCCGTCCTTTTGAGAAAATAATTTGTCAAAAAGTCTCGAGACTAAGGAAAACAGCCGGTACCTGTATGAAGGAGTACCTCTGTGAAGCAGCAGCTTTGCTGCTTAGTTGTTCAGTTCAGCTCTTCAGCTCACTTCTGGAATTGGGTGCCGCATGGGCTGTTTGCAGAGACAAACTGATTCAGTCACAAAACAGGCAGTATTCACCGTTTGAGGTCAATATACATGTGATTACGGGGGGACTACAAGAGCGCAGGAAAAAGAGGTATTGCAGAATCTATGGCAGCTTTTATAGTATGACTAGGTGATATAAAAGGAGAAGTTTGCTTCGCATCGGGGTCTTCGAGATCCAAATGTAATTTCTGAATGACTTTTGGCATACGTCTTCCCTCAGGAGAGAGATTCACTTTGCTGTGTATTTGCTTCTATGTACAATTTGCTTACAAGGTTTTACTTGACCTCGCAGCTTAGCCTTTCTTCTTTTGCAGTTCAACATAAACATTTACACTGTGTTTTTCCTTGCTAATATGCAACTCTGATTCAGTCATGTCTCAGCTTGGAGCAGTACACTGGTACTAACTCCCAACGCCTGGCCAGGATTGAGAAGCTGGATTTCCCAGTCCTGCCTAGTGAGATGTGATGGGTTTGGACTGGTGTGGGAGTCTCTGGAGCATAACTCCACCTTTATGCTCTTTTCCTCAGAACTTCTTGTTAGCCCCACCAGCCCTGTTTGCAAACTGACTACCTGTACACTTATTTTTTTTGTCTTCCCCGTGAGAGCTACAACCTGTAGACTTGTAATAATTAATCCCTCGGTGTGATGGCTGATTAACTGGGTACTGATTTGGAACATAGCTGTTACCGTTTATTTAACTATTCCAGCAGAAATTGCTTACCAGAGCTGCTTCAACATCTCGTGTGCATTGTCCCCTCAGTGGAGATGAAAATCTCATTTCCATGTCTTAGTCATCTTCCTGCCAGATCTGTCTGGCAAATGAAGGAGCAAAAGCGGTAGCTTGCGTTCTCTGGAGAGCAGGAGTGATTTCTGGAGACCATGTTACTCCCTAAAATATGTTCTCCGCTTTTCTTTGCTTTATTGTAAAACTTAACGTTTTAGTAGCCTTGTTAGCTGATGGGAGGGCCAAAAATAAGTAAGCAAACTCAAAATGGAAACTCATTTTTTCTGCCAGTCCCTAGTTCTAGCTTGCTAGTGCTTCATTTAATTATTCTTCAGGGGCAATTATCTGGGTTCCAATTGCACAGCCTTTTTTCGGAACCACTCAGAGTATCTAAACAAATGCTGTTCACGCTGGGAAGCGCGGACAGTTACGAATTGCATTTTAATCTCATAGGCGAGTCAGCCATTTGCCCAATCTGCTTTTAAATTCCATTCTGAGAAGGCAGGTGCCGTGCCCTACTTTCATCTGCATGCGCTGCGCATCCCCTCCTCTGGCGACGGGCTGCTACTTCCAGCTTTTATGCCGTTCGCATTTGACGGGAAGCACTTCCTGCTTTTCATCTGCCTTGATAAGGCTGCAGCAGCTTGCGGTGTTGATGTTACACAAAAGGACTAGTGATTTAACAAAGGCACCAGGTTTTTGAAGGAGTATATCATGCGTCCTTCAGTATGAATTATTTGGTGTTTGCAGTAATATTCTTTGTTGGCATTTCAGAGAGGCCTGTTTTCCTTGGCTTTTTAAGTCTTTTTTTTTTTTTTTCTTTCATTGCTGTCAAGCTATTTCCAGTTTGTTTTCTAGAATGTATTGCCCCCACTTAAAAAAAAAAAAAAACCAAACACACCCACCCACCCACCAACCACCAAAAAACAAAACTACAAAAAAGTTATCCGAGATCTAGGTTACCTACCCTGTACACTATTTTTCAGAAAAATGCAAAGATGCTTGTCTCAATTTAAAGATTCTTTCCCCGCTTTTCCAATCTGTTACCCTCCTGATTGCTTCATTTACTATTTATTATTTTGCTAGCTTGTCAGCAACAATGACTCAGACTCCTACAACTCAAGAAACTGTGACCAGCCTTAAATCTAACCTTCATTCACGTACTGGGTAGCGCTGGTGGTTGTTTTCCGTATTAGTGACTGACTAACCTTTTTCCTGTGCTCTGATCTCCGATTTAAAATAATCTTTCTGCACCCAGATTATAGTGTTTTTTTAATACTTAATCCCAGCTCTGGATGAGAGCTTCCTATATGATCTTGGTTTTCTGAAATTTGGGATGTTTAGTTCAGTAGCATTCAGTACAAGCCAGAGCTGCAAGCTAGATAGCAAGCATTAAATCCAGATTTAATTTTAACTAAAATCCAGATTTTAATTAACTTTTTTTTTTAAGATTTTTTTTTTTTTTAATGTGCTGCATGTTGTGAGCTTTGGAAGGGGGTTTGGTGCGTATTGGGGAATCCAGGGGAGTTTTTTCCCAAACCTAAACTTCCTGCCACTGAGGATAGCCTCTGGTAGCTGTTCTGTGTCTAGATTATAGGAATTTGTGAAAAAGACTTTTTGTTACCCTCCTAGAATTTCTCAGTGGGATACCTGTCAGTTATCTTCACTGGATTTCAATTTGCTGTCAACTTTCACAGGTTAGGAAAGCTTTAAGAGGTTTAGGCTTGCTGATGGCTCATGCTTTGTTTTACTCAACTCGCGTCCCTCTATCTTGAAGTGTTTCTCTGAATAATTTATAGGGAAGCCTTGTTTTAATATTACCCTTCAAGAACTGTGTTAAAAATGAGGAAAAACGGTGTGCTACACCAACAGCAATGGGGTAGCACTTCTGAGTGTTCCGCTATACAGCTTCATTTGGTAGCTTTTGAAATGTCTACGCGGCTCTGCAAGTTGCAGCATCTGGCAAAAGGAGCTAGCTTGGCCAGTACTCCCTCTTGCTCCCCCACCCCAGCCTTATGCTGGTGAGCTCTACTTAATCCATAATCTCTTGCTTTTAAATGAGTTATCTCCAAGCTTTCTTGAAAGCCATACGTCTATTAGGATTTGATGCGCAGATGGCAAATGCTTAGTTTGGTACAGTTTAGCGGGGCACATCAGCATGCTGCTCTGAATCTGTAGCCGTATACTTCAGTTCTTTACATCTGGATTTATTATTTTAACCTACGATCAAATTTACGCCAGTAATTCAGTGAATACAGTTAGGCTGTGGGTAGAAGTTTACAAGCAGCTGCAGTGGTTTTAAGTTTTTAATGCTATCTATGGCTGCTGAAATTTTTCCTTGTGGAAAATCTCGAGGCAAAATCATCTGGCTATTAATTAAATACATGGCTTGTGCGAGCCTGCCTGACTTGCCGCAGGTCAGAGAACCCATTTTGCCAGTGGAAACTACCTGGACAGTACCTGGGCTGTTACTACCTGGGCAGTACCGTTTCACTCAAAGCGCTGAAAGCAGAGGTACAGAAAATGAAATCTATACGGAAAAGCAGCAAATACTTCCATGGACGCTGGAAATTATGAAGGGCTTATGCAGAGAAAAGGGGTGGTTCAGACAGTGCAGCAAGGCTTTTTTATTTTGTTTGATAATTGTTAACCTTTCCCCTTCTAAAATCGTTAAGGTCGTGAAGTTGATTATTAGTAATAAATTTACTGAGATTGAAGCAATGTTTTCAAAGTTAACTGTTCGAAATATCTTTCATTGTTGTTTAATCATAGTTACATATCTAGACTGACTTGCTGTTTAATTCTCTGCTTGAAATTATGTTTTAATAAGGTGGCTTTTTTAAATCTTTCAAGCATTCTTAAAACGGATGGCAAAGTAAGTAGATCAAGTGTGTTAGAAATTCGTATTTTAAAGTTTACACTAGATATGTAATTAATTTGTATTATAGCAACAGTAGCAAATGCAGAGTATATGCTCATCGTAATTTCCTTTACCTTCAGAAAATACTTGCCTAACCATTATATCCGAGTGTGAATTTATCTCACTCTAGAGTTGTAGAAAACTTGCATTTAACAAATGTGATTCAAAGTTTTTGCAATGAAGCTGTTTCACAGTGTATTTTTTCTATTGCTCAATCCTGAAAAGGAAATCAAAGTAGAGAAAGTAATAGCACAGTCCCTGAAAATCAGGAATAGACTGCACTAGAAGACGAAGATCCGTAAAAACCCTGACTAGTGCTTGAACCTAGATTTTGCTGCCGACTAACTTGTATGAGTGTTACTCTGTGGGGATTTCCAGTGCTTCTGACTGCACAGAAAACAAAGGTAGGGTAAAATTGCCCAGTTGCAACTTGTTAAGGGGCTGACCTGAAACAACATGGCTTGCAAAATTTCCCATATACGGAAATTGTTGGATTTTAGTCTTTTGGTGCAATGTGTGTCTAAACTGAACTTTTGGCAGATTTCCAGAACAATTGTTATCTTTAGCAGCAGTAAATAGAGCAGGTTCTCTGGTGTGAATAGTAACATTTGAAGTAAGTTTAGGGAAGCATCCTGCACTGAACATGCCACTTCCTCGCACGGCCCTACAATGCCACTTTTCAAGCTCATGGTTTTAGGCAATGGCCCTATTCCCACGTGTTAGGGCTTGAGCTACTGCACATAAAACTTGCGAGCTTGTGGCTTTACTCGAGCACCTGGCTTTTAGCTTTACAATGTTAGAGTAACAACTCTTCTGCGCTTGGAAAAGTTCATCCTGAAGCTTGTGTTGCAGCATTCCCTCTTCCTATTGATCTTCACTGTGGTCAAGTTGGTCTTAACTTCTCCAAGTCAACTTGAACTCTGCGAACACTATCGCTTAATTTCGTTTCTGTATTAATGCTGTGTCAGACTTGCTGTGGCACCTGTTAGAAATTGTAATCCAGAGTGTTTCTGAAGGTAGGTTTCTACTCTTCAAAGCCTGTTTTTTTTACTTAGATTTCTATCTTTCTGCTGTGCTTGTATTTACTTACTATTCTTCCCATTTGTCCAAAATCCAACTTCAGCGTTGGTTTACTGAAATGATTTGTCTCTGGTTCCAGACTTCCCATGATTTTAGCAACATGTAACCTATCTACTGTTAATTGTAGAATGAGTACAATCATCCATAAAACTTTTTTTTTTTTAAATGAGGATGTGCTAGGCTAGCTGTTTTCAGTTCAGTGTATGCTTGCCCTCTCCACTTTGTCAGAGCTGTTGTTAGTCCTTCTCAAGAGATTGTGCCACTTCCCTCCCTCCCTCTTTCCCTCAGAGATAAACTCTACCTGGCTTTAACTAGATCATGTTCTCTATCATTCACCCTTACTCTTACTACTATTTTATGTCTCCAAATTTGTAGTGTATTAGTTTTATTTCCAAATTATTTCAGAATTTAACACAATATGCTGAGGAAGTGCACAGATGTAAAGACTACCTTTTTTTTTGTCTGCCTGTATGATTATCTAAAATTTAATTAGTTTTCAGGACACTGACCTAGGATCCAATCTTTTTCTAGAGAAAAATGCCACATCAATTTGCAATCTGCAATGCTCATAGTAAAAGCTGACTTCTGTAGTAGGTTACTCTCAAGACATACTTGCAAAAATAGTTTATTTTCTTTTTACCCCAAATTTCTCTTTACATCTTCTCTTGCTAAGGCTAGTCTGGACCCTAGGCCCCAAGGGAGAAATAGGCATGTTTTAAATATCAGAATTACTGCAAAGTTCTTAGCTTGGCCCAGATGTCTTTCTTTTAAATGAAAAGGCTCTGATACTGCCAAGTACTCTTCAGCCAACCTTGCTAATTTTCTGGGAACAGCTGTTCTGTCCTCTGGGCTACTGTCAATCTCTGATTTATTCAAATATTCTGTTCTCGCAGGTTAAGACGAATAATAGCAACAAGGCTAAAAGATTAGATTGCTCTTTGTTGTTGATCCAAGCTTCTTCCAAGTTCTGTCTTGCCTAATTGCCTGCTGTGACTAATGGTTCTGTGCTTTTTCCAATTCTGCTTCTTTCATTATTAGTTCCAGCACCTTTGACGCACCAAGTTCTTGAACTTTTTCCCCTCCTGGCCTTTATTTCAGATTTTGCAAGGCATGTCTCAGATGGTCTCAGCTTTGTACCAGAAGCTAGCTTGATCAGCAGTAGGTAACGTGGCCTAGCTCTACAGGAAACCGTATAGGCAGATAGTGCTGATGTTCATCATCTGCTCTATCATGTTTGTGGGGCGAGTTCCTCCTTGTGAGAATCCAGGCAGAATTCCTTTATACATATGAACTCATTTACAACTTTGGCTTGAACCTAAATTACCAGTGCTAGCTAGCTCCTTTTTATCCCAAGTTTTTGGTACCCAGAATTTCAGCTGAAGAAACCTAAGAAACCTTACAATCATCTATTTATGCTTTTGAGCCTAATCTTGAGGTCTTAGGCTTTTGTTTTCTTTTTAAAGACTCATCTTGTATTTTCTTACAAAATAAGCTGACGTTTTTACAGGTCCGGATGACTCCTATTTTGTCTGGAAGAAGAACGGACAGAAGATGAAGGCATGCATCACTGAGCAATCTCATATGCTGTTTGATGGCAGAGTGCATGTTCTGAGTTGGGTGAAAGATTCAGTATCAGAAAACACAGAATATAAATGTTCATTCATCTCAGAAGTTGGGAACACAACATCAGAAGTGCGCATCACAGTGGAAGATAAAGGTAGGCTGGTTTTGAACGTATGCCATGTTTGGCTTGACCACGATTATGAGGAAAGCTCTGTAATTTTCACCCATAAAACACGTGCATATCTGAAGATGGTAGCTCTGGCTTACTGTATTAGTATCCACTTCAATTGTTTATGAAAAGGTTTCAGAGCCATAAAAATTCCTTCTTCCACCCCCTCTCACAAAGGACTAATCTGTAAATTAGCAGTTATGATCTAGAAATGAAACCGAAACTGCTAAACTAATGGACACAAATTGGAAATCAGATGAGTACTAGAGAGTTAAAAACAGATACCCTGCCAGAGCTCTACAGGGTAATGTAGA
This sequence comes from Aptenodytes patagonicus, assembly GCF_965638725.1. NCBI lineage: Eukaryota > Metazoa > Chordata > Aves > Sphenisciformes > Spheniscidae > Aptenodytes > Aptenodytes patagonicus. The sequence goes on along the minus strand of NC_134982.1, from coordinate 50,304,117 downwards.
AAAATCCTTTAATGCCAAGGAAGTCACATGGTAAAGAGAAACCCCCACCACCCAGGATATTTAAAAAATCAGATGATTTGTAAATCACCTGTAGTTGGATGAGGTCAGTTCCTACCTCTTCATTTGGACACTAACTGGGCATGAGGTCAGTTAGCTAACTTCAGCAGCTGTGCAAGATCTCTGGGTATCCAGAACTGACTGATGCAACTTGAGCATCATTTGCAACTAGCGTTTGAGAACTTGCCCTGGCCTACAGAAGGTCTGAATAGTCTTTAAAAAGACAGCAGGAACGATGAAGATGATATAGTATGGATTTTCTTGGCAGGGTGAAGGAAAAAGTGAATTATTTTTAATTAGCTGGTTAATAACAAACATGAATTTGTCAAGAACAGCTCAACCCTCCTTTTTTCAGTGACAGAGAAAAGCAGTAGGAGTTACACAAGTTGTCTTGCCATCACTCCAGTTACTTTGAAGTCTGTCTCAGAAGCAGAATGAAGAGCATCTCAATGAAACTACTGTAAATGTAAAACAGAGGGAGGCTTTCACTGTGCTCCAAAAGCATTATATACTGTTGCTGGTGTCCTGAAGGATAAACAGAAAATATTACATCTGTGTATGTCACCACCACAGTGTTACATCCTGCAAGAAAAACTGGCAGACAGAATTAGAACTAGAATCTTACCAAGAGGCAGTAAAATAGCCCTTCTCAATAACTCCGTAACATTACTGAAAAACGGGGAAATTACAAACTGGACATAGTCAGCTGTATCGTATCATTCTTCTCCCCAGGCTTGGTATGATCTAACTGGAGCGTTCCTGTGCTTCTTAGATGGGTTTGAACTCTAACTTGTAGGTCATATTTTCTAGACCTCGAATCACAGATAAAGGCACTGAATCTGTTTACTCTGGAGGCTATAAAGTTTGCTGCAGAGGGGAAGAGATGGGACCATTTGAATAGAACTTATTTCCAAATAACATGAGAGGAGGTAGAGCAAAATGAAGGACAAGATGGTGGCTTTTGTTCCTTCTAGCCCAGTCCTCCACAGGAAGTTGTGCAACGGAATAGGTACCAACTTACTTCATCATTACGTAGTTATGTAATCATCCCATGTACAATTCTCAGACAGTGCTGGTCAGGATGGATGGACCAAAGAATTTGATATGTGGAGAAGTGCCATCAGTGAACATGACAAGATGATGCAAAACTGGAGGAAAACATGGGTAAGAATTTTTGGAAAAGGTATCTCCTACAGTGCTTTCTACACGACACGCTACAGTCCCAATTTTATAAATAGCCTATGATGCTTCTGCAACCAAATGTATTTATATAACAAAGTGATTAGTATTCCTGTACACACTGTCATTCTTGACCCTCTCAGCAGTAAAATCTGCTTGATCTATGACATACATTACGGTTATGTCAGCTTGCTCCTTCAGTCCACTAACCAAGTGCTAATCAGTCAGTAGTTCTCATCCTGCCAAAACAGTAAGTCTGTGTATACCAAATATAGTAGATTAATTTCATCACATCTATAGACTAACTGGATTGCAGAGACTACTGGTCTTCATAAATGGTATTGTCCATCAAAGCTGGCCTTCCTTTAAAAAAACCCAATAGTCCATACTTAGCTTTTAATGTTTTTCTCCAACAGTTAGAACAAAGATTACTTTTGATAACTTTTGGATACGACACATGCTTGTGGAGTTAGTATAGGCAACCTTTAAACCCAATTTTAATTTTTAAAGCAGCAGTAACACATCATTCTGAACTTTTTCTTCAGGAGAGCTGCAACAAGAAAAACAGCCTTTAATGGACACAGGAATGAACAGGCTAGAAGGAGAAATGTATGCAAGTTATCCAGTATTCTTAATATCACAGCATTCAAAGAGGTATTTGTGAGTGCTAGTGCTGGCATTAAAATTGATATTCAGGAGAATCACCTGAAGCTTGAGGTGGAAGAGGATATCCTTACTACACCAAAGAATAACTAAGTTACATGCTACAAGAGAGGCCACCCATCCCATGCTGGAATTATCTCTGGTTTTCTGATGACAGTTATTTCAGCTTAATGAAGAACAAAAGTGGTCTCAGTAAGACTTGTGCTGCTCAAACAATATAATATGATGTATGGCTTCTGTTTTGAGTTCATTAAGCAAACCAGTTAATTTTGTGCTTGAGCATCTTGGCACATGATTTAGAGATTAATAAGATGTGGATCACATACATTAAAAGGCACTTAAACTGGCCTATTTATTTTCTCTTCATGTGTTTACCCTTATACTCTGTTCCCAGTGTTTTGAAGAGCATTCCTTTCTGGCGTCAGCAAGTTCATTTGTTCAAACACATTTCCTTTGGAAATAAAGCTTCTGTACCAAATAAAGAACTTCTGACTAATGCTCAAAATACGGATAGATTACAAGGCACCTAAGTTAAAGCAGACTCTTTAGTTTTTGCAAGTTATTCTTCTATATTTGAGATAACTGTAGTAGCTTTAAAAAATTCTGTTCAATGAATTCTAAGACTAAACTGCATCAAGTTCATATATTTCTAGTGAACAACTACAGATTGAAAATGGGAGGACCTACTTAATCCACAGTGAAACTGTTTTACTGCATTGCTGTTCAGAGTTTTGTCCTTCTGCATCTAATAAACAGTAAGTCTGAGGCATAATTCAAGTTTTCTCTCGTCTTCTCAATGATTTTCAACAATCTGGAAGCAAGAAAGATGACACCTAAGAATCACTATAGCTTGAGTCCATGTGGACAGCTGCTCCTAGCAATAGCAGAAAGCTTCATACTTATCCCCAAGTTATCCCCTAACTGGTAAGATTTAAATTAGATTGAAGAAAGCATTCTCCTCACTCTAAAACTTTCCTGAATGACCCCTTTTTTTTTTTCTTTTTTTCTCTTTTCTTTTTTTTTTTTTTTCCAATACCAGACCACCTTGTGGTCACACATGCAGGGTGAAAATTCTTATACACAAACCATTTTCCCTGTTTTTCACAGCGGCAGTCATAAATTAATGCTGATGCAGACTTCTGACACCAACGTTCAGAGGGAATTTTTTTTCCCCATTGTTTCTCTTATGACATCCTTTATGGCTAAGGGACAACTATAAAAAGACTTTTCTTGAATTGTCCCTCCTCTATTTGTTCAATAGATTTGGAGCAGACAAGTTTAGTTCTGTGGGGCTGAGTGGGAAGGTAAGGCTTTATAAGATTGAGGTCAGAGTTTTAGATGAGCATAGCTGAGCTTTGCCTTGTCTCGGCAGTGAAGTACTGCAAGTAGTAAAAAAAGATTGCCAGAGTTTTTGTTTAGGTCAACTTCATGAAAAAACATCTGTGTAACAGAATTAGCGAACATAACTGTGACCCCTTATAGTGAATTTTTTTGCTACATTCTAAGAACAGGAAATAACTCCCTAAGATTTTGAACAACCTATAATGTTTCCAAAGTAACTTTTCATGCTCTCCTACAGTAAGACAAAATAGAAAATATGGCCAAAAAAAAAAAAAGGGCTGTTAATGTGATCTTCACCAACTGGTCCCCGTTCCATGCAGTGACTAGGTTTAGCAGTTTCAGAGTTTTAGATGTGTACTGAAGTGGCACAAGCACAAATAAATCACAACTTACCTCTGAATCAAGGATATCTGCTGGCCAAAACAATCTTTCATCACTGGGATCTTTCACCTTCAATTGCCATTTAAGATTAGAAGAAACTAACACAAAAAGATCATCATCATCATAACTAATGACCAACTGTACATTTCAGCTTAAGGCTGGCTTCCCTTACCAACGTTCTTCCTCAAAACTGACATTTCAAGTATCATTAAGTGCCCACCAGAAGAGTTTATTTAAGTCACAACCGTACTTTATAGAATCAATATATTGTAACAGATTTTATACAATTTACATTCTACAAAATTGTTAGAATTTCAAAATTATTTAAAGTTTTTATATCGCTTCTAACTTCACAAGGCAGCTACTTTCCAAAGTATTGCACTACAAATGTTCAGTGCGGTGAAGCGCTTACAGATGCACGTCAGAGATGCTGGCAGCAGCACATGGCATCTGTATCATCTTTCAGAACAGCTGACAGAAGTTACATGTGCATCCTCCAATTACTTTCTTTAGGCTTGTCCTCTTATGTCTGCAACTTGTAAACAACGGTATTTATATAGGACATTCCCACTAAGGTGCTCCACCACCATTATTGAGCACATTTTATTTTTAAAGTTTTGTTTCCTGTAAGATATAAATTTTCCCTACCTTAGATACAAACTGAGAGCGATCAAAAACTCTTACATACATACATCGACACACCCCCAAACTGAAGGAATGAGGAGCCTGTCGGCATGGAGAAGGTACAGATAGGATAGCAGGCTCGCACATTTGCTGTTCTTCAATATCTTCTAACTTCAAAGCAGGACCTATGATAAACTAGTCTCAGTAGAAGCAGAAACATCATCATTGTACACTTAATCAACTTCATAAAATTTCTAAACAGAGCATTTTCACTTCAGGAATGAGACCTCTGCAGTCCATGCTCTCTCCTTTCCACCTGCTGTATGATCCCAGAAGAACAAAATATCACACAGAAGAGCTAACTGGGAACTTTGTCATCATGGCCTTCCTTAATTAGTTTCAATCAAGCTGCCTGCCCAGAATTAATTTCTTGCTGACTGGAAAAAAGTGACATTGACACCAGCCTGCCCACCTGAGCAGGTTTATTTAGAACTAAAAATCAAAACCAAACCCACAATCAAAAAACAGTTGAAGTTCTTTAAACAAGAGTTAAAAATAAAAAGCAACTCCCCGCAAGCCCCAACCTTCTGGCTCATGGAATCTCTTCCCAAATAAAATCATCTTTCTAGCAAGTTCTTTTGGTACACTGTATCACTAACAAAGCAATGCTAGTCCATAAAACCATTAAAGTATGCCAGGCCAGTTCCAATGGTCCAGGACTAAGACAATTTGCTGTTGTCATCCGCTATCGTTATCAGCCAAATACATAGAACATAAAAGCATTAGCCAGTGCCTCGTGCTCCAGTGTGTATTTTGCTTAAAGGGATTCAGAACAGTTTACTTAGCTGACTTCAAATGTTTCTTAAATTATTTTATTTTGCTACCTTCTTCCTAGGGGTCTAAAAGAAAAAAAAAAAATTAAAAGCTCAATAGAATTGGATCTGGATTTACTGATGCTCTTCCGAATTCACTATCACCATGTCAGCAGTTGCACTCTTTTCCAGTTCCAGTGCATATGGGTTATACTCTTCTTCAAGTTTTCTCTTCCAGATTTTAACTAGGGAATATTAGAATAAAAAAAAAACAAAACAACAAACAGGTTACCGTATAATACTTGAGGAAAAACTTAAAATGAAAAGTCACGCTGATTCTCTACTTCCTCCTCAAAGTAAGTGCTGAGATAAGTTGGCACATGGACGTGTTGATGCGTACACCACGCAACATCAGATGATGCATGAAAGAATACTTTAGGAGTGACGGGACCCATTGAGGTCCTTGTGGCCAGCCCCCCACTCAAGCAGGGCTAACTCTGAAGGTGGGTGCAACTTTAAAAAAACACAGAAGTTTTCAAAACTTTCAAAGAAATTTTAAGTTGCCTAGTATCTGTGGTAACTGTCATTGTCTGGTGACTGTATGAGCAGTGCTGGAAGCATGTGTTTCTGGAAGTGGAAGGCCTTTACAAAACATGAACACTTTTGGACAGGAAGATGCATCTCAAACAGGCTTCAATACAAAACTTAAGTCCAGCACAGTTATAGAGTATGCACTTGTAGAAAAAAAACTTAAGATTATTTTTTAACAAATAGAAATAATAAGGAGCTCTGTTAAACCTCCTTGGACAAAGCAATGAGTACCGCCTGCCATCAGTGGATTTCACAGAGGAATTTTCTCTAGGACTTTCTCAGCAAGAGCTGACCTCAGGTTTATAAAATAGGGGGCCAGGGGAAACCACAGAAAAGCAGAATTTCCCCCCTTACTAACCACTAAAAGTGTCAGGCGTCATTTGTTTCAGTGAAAATGGTAGAATTGAAGAGCACTTTGAATGAAAACTGAACCAAAAACAAGTCAGTAAATACTCACTATAATTTGGTACATCCTCATCAGAGTCCCTGGAAGATGTTTTACCAGTTTCTGACAAGCCATTTTTTTCATATTCAGTGGTTAAGATGCTGGGTTGGGTTTCTCTTACTCCTCCTTCAGCTTCTTCCTCTAAAGCTGCTATCATATCTTTGTAGGCCTTCCTGGCCTCTGTTGTCAGTTGTACCATTCTATGAAAATGGTCCTATGGGAATATAAAATATTAGTAGAGCTTAAATCATACAGTAAATTTTAACATCTCCATGAAAATCTGTAATGAATATTCCTTATTCAGAACATATATGTTCATATATAAAAGTTGAGCAGCTAAGTATGTATAAAGACATGAAAAACAATTTATAAACGTTTATAAAAACACGAATTCTCTTGGAAAAAAAAAATTTTGGAAGAGATCTAGATGGAGAGGATGTCAGGAAGAGATGGCCAAACTACTTTTTTGAACAGTGCTGAGTGGCTGTACTTCTAAAATCAATTTTTCATGTAAGCAACTGACCTGGGATAAAGAGTATAAGTGTGCAAATCAAAACAAACAAACAAAACCTTAAAGTCAGAGTATTTTTCTTCCCCTTACAGGTAAAAAGTAAAGCTAAACAAAAACATGAACCTATGTATTTCAACTTACCTGAGCCCCATCATAGCTAAAAATTCCCACCACACTCACAGGCACTGCTTTGTTCACACAGCGGCCTAGGGCCTTGCGATTAAGGGCAAAAACGAACGGGATATTCTGTTCACAGGCACAGTCAATAATGTTGTGTAGAGTCTCATCCAACCCACCTGGAGCAGACAACAGAATTAGCAAAGAATGACACTATTCAAGCTGATTATAACTAAAGGACAGTACTGTTAAAAGTAGTGGCAAAAAATAACCCAAGATTATGGGCGCATTCTGAAATTACAAGAGTTTATAGGAAAAAATACATGGATCTCAATAATAGTGTTAGATCTCCATTTGACATTTTTTTCTTAGTTCTTAATTAGCAGTATCCTTAGACTACTACTATTCCATATTTTGTTATATGCGTAGTATAGTCTAATCTAGTATTAAAAAAAAGACCCAGCTGCTAAGAAATTATTTAGAAGTTAATAGAAAGCAATGACAATAATTACAACAAATTTTAAACAAACTATCACTGACAACTTATTGTCAATCTGTGGCCTAAAAGAGACTGATACAGCAGGGCTTCTTGTGGTGGCACAGTGGGCATCACTAACCTTTGTCTCTTCTCAGCTGCGCCAGCGCAATCTTTTGTGTAGCTGCACTGCAAATCGAAAACTAAACAGATCCTAGTTTCAGATAACTTCCCCCACCCCAGATAGTCTTGACTCAGCTCACACTTCAGCTGCACAGCAGTAAACAATCCGAAGAAGGAAGGCATCTTTATATGACTTTATATTGAAAGGCTACTCAAAAAAGTTCCTCCAACAATAATACTGCTGCCAGTATACTGAGTCTGCTTTTTTACGTTTCTTTTATTAAACAAACATTTTGTTTTTTTACTTATTTACCCTTTGACTGAATCTTTTCACAGTTAGGAGAGATGATGACACACTTCAGTTTTTTCAGCTTCAGATGTTTCAAAACTTCTCTAAGACCCATAACAAGCCTGCGTTTTATCTTGGCCTTTACTGGGTCTTTCTGATACAAGCGATCTTGGAAACGAACCAGTTCTTTTAAGAGATCTGTCACACAACTGTCAACTTCTTTACTAAGTACCTGGCTGCAATAACTGGAAGAAAGAATCAATTAAATGTTAAAAACCCTAAAATTACAAGTATGAAACACAAAAATATATAGTATGTAAAACATGTAAAATATAAAGTTTACCTCCTGTTCTATTCTACTCCATTCCATTCTATTCTGTTCTATGTCTTTGTCTTTTTTTCTGTTTCCACTCCAAATACACTTGTTATATACGTGAAAACAAAAATTTACCTAAGATTTTTTTTCCAGTGGCTAAGACCTTAGAGAAAGTTTTGTTACTTGTGGTATCTGGATACCCTATCAAACTATACTAGAAATACATACACACATGTACAATAAACATATATATATATAATGCCAATAAATATATATACACGTTTTTCTATTGAAGCATTTTTCTGAGGACATTTATTTTGACCTATATAAATCAAAGTTCAGCAACCAAAGCATAACGTTTATTTTTATAAATTCCAAGCTACTTATAATGAAGATGGAAATCTGGATCAAATTCCTCCTCCCCAGGTTCATATTTTTTGTCTGTCATCTTATTTCACTTACCAGACTACAGCCTTGTAGTATTCATAAGGAAAGGATAAAAAACGGATGGTACTTCATCCTTCTAGTATTCCCTGGGAAAGATCAGGGTTCCAAATTGGTTTTTTCCCCCCATCTTTTATGCAAAGAATCGTTCAGTAAAGAAGTGTCTCAAAGCTCAAAGCTTTCCAGTTGATTTCAGTAAGTCTCAAAGACAAGTCTACTAAAACACTGAAAATCTAATCTAAAGACACAAAATATTCTAAGCTTTGCTGAATGCTTTACATCCTGTAATAGGTAGGACTGAGTTGCCCTGTACATATTCAACCCAAACTGTGCTTTCAGTAAAACAGCATTGCATAGACACAAATTAAGTAATTTTTAATGCAATTAAAAGTTAAATTAGAGCTAACACATGGCATCAGGAAGATAAAGAATGGCTGCATCAGTATTAACCTTTACTGTAACATGAACTGCAAAAAGGCCAGCAGTGCCTTTATGGGAGGAAAACTAGAAGTTAAAACACTGCTTACCTAAAGTAACACTTTTAAACTGTCATGACTGGATCATGACTGGACCTCTTCACATACAGTAATGACTATTTCTTCTTTTATAAGGAAACATGTATACATGTCTGTTTAAACAAAACTAAAAGTGTTTGCACATAATAACCCATATATCTTCCCTTTATTTCTCTGCCTAGCCACAACTTGAAAATGTCATCTGGCTAGTCACATTCTTTACGTTTTTGCCATTTGGTCTAGCAGCAGAAAACCAAAGTACATACTAAAAATAAGTACAGTGTACTACTATGCTGGTTTTGGCTGGGATAGAGTTAATTTTCTTCATAGTAGCTTGTATGGGGCTATGTTTTAGATTTCTGCTGAAAACACTGCTGATAATACAGGGATGTTTTGGTTACTGCTGAGCAGTGCTGACACAGAGTCAAGGCCTTTTCTGCTTCTCACCCCACCCCACCAGCGAAAAGGCTGGGGGTGCACAAGAAGCTGGGAGGGGACACAGCTGGGACAGCTGACCCCAACTGGCCAAAGGGATATTCCATACCATATGACGTCATGCTCAGCATATAAAGCTGGGGGAAGAAGGAGGAAGAGGGGGACATTTGCAGTTATGGTGCTTTGTCTTCCCAAGTAACCATTAAGCGTGATGGAGCCCTGCTGTCCTGGAGATGGCCGAACACCTGCCTGCTGATGGGAAGTAGGGAATTAATTCCTTGTTTTGCTTTGCTTGCGTGCGCAGCTTTTGCTTTCCCTATTAAACTGTCTTTATCTCAACCCACGAGTTTTCTCACCTTTACCCTTCCAATTCTCTCCCAATTCCCACTGGGGGGGAGTGAGCAATCGGCTGTGTGGTGCTTAGTTGCTGGCTGGGGTTAAACCATGACAACTACTCTTTTTCTTAAATATTACGCTGGCACTCCATTTATTTAAAATAAGGTACTTATATTTTAACAGCAGCTCCTTTTCCTTCCTTAGCCTCTAATTAATTTCTGATCTTTTTTTTCCTTCAAGGAACATGCATTTTGAAGTGAGAATTACAACAACGTACAGACTATTTCTCTTTTTCACAAGAAAAGGCCTTGACTCTGTGTAAGCACTTCTCTATCATTTCTTTGTCTATGTGTCAGCTTACAGAAAAACAAAAAAAAAATTAGAACCTTTCAGTCTAAACTCCAATTAGTGTTGCACAGAATGCAACTGAAGTATCTTGTTTGAAAAATGCCGTATCGGTGGTACTGTGGAAAAACAGAAATCAATACAATCAATACTTACTCTCTAAAATTCCTACTATGGATTTTTGGAAGATTGGAGGTTAGCTGCTTTGAAGTCATAGAACCTTCTGTAGATTCCTTGATCCCTATGTTCTCCAGAAACCCTTCAGCAACTTGCGTTACAGGAACAGCTATCATGTAAATAAAGACATTTCAATGAAAAGACAGACCAAAAAGCATTGTGAAGAGACTAACTTGTCAAGTATCTCTGGAAGAGTCATTACTTCAGTATTACAACAGTCTGTGGTAGTAGGGGAACAGGTCACACATTTTTTATCTCTTAGTTTTTATTACTGTACCTCTTCTTAAACAGATTGCCAGAGAGATGCAGGGACTCTCATTACGACATATAATAAATCCAACAGGTATGAAAGTGTGGAACAGTAATCAGAATCCCAATTACTCAACTACACTGACTATCAGCTTTGGCACACTTCAGACTCTAGATAAGTGCAAGCTGAATCTTAGAAAATTCTGAAGTTACAGTTCTCATTTGGCAGTATTTGCTACACATTTTTGAAAGTACTAAGTGTGCTCACTCTCAAATCTCCATCTACATGCTGTATTAAAGTCTTCTCTTGAAAGATACCTGCTTGACTATCCTGTAGAAGCATTTCATCTTCAGTAATATTTTCTGCAGACTGACAAATATTATCTTCATCTTTTGGTACTGCTGTCTGTTCTAACAGGTGTTGCTGTTTTCGTTGTTCTCTTTCTTTCAGAATAATCTAAAAATATATATATAAACCCCAAATCAATTCATTGTCACATAGGTAACAAAACAGTTTCTCTTACCAAGTGTTTATGTACAGAGCATTCATAAAGAAGTTTGGCACTATCATTCAAAGGTTAAAACATCTGGGGGTTGTTTAATTTGCACATAAAGAGAAGGAAAGATATTCCCTAAATCTACATAGAAAAGGACTTTTTCCTTGGTTACCAGTGCCTGGGTGGAGAAAATAATTACTAAAGATCAACTACAAGAGCAGAACTAAAGTTAAAGCAACAAATTGCTTCAATGCAGAGAAGCAGGTGAAAAAGTCTCCCTCTTTACCTTTCTTCTTCAGACCGTCAATTTCTAGCAATTCAGCCAAACACTCAAGTACATACATATATATACATGCGCACAATTACTCTTCCCCCTTATTCCCCTGTTAAAAATCTTGAGTCAGTCTAATAGATCTCTGTCTCTGAATTTGCTGGCTGAAGAAATTACCACGGATACTAAAGCCGTATGGCACATGGAATGAAGGAAAGTAGGACATATGCTGGATCCAAACATGCTACCATAGGTGAAAGCAATAATCAGTTTCCGGAAACTCATCTTCTTTCTCTGCTTTCATAGCTGCTAAGAAGCAGTTATTGTATATATGACCACTAGCTCAGCTAATCTACCCAAAATTTGTAATTAATTACACCACAGAATCTGATTACAAAAGTAAATTTCTCCATTTGCATTTGTCAAAGATGAACAAAGAACAAAAATAAGCTCTCTATTTCAGAACACAGATACTACACAGACAAAGCAATCTTTGCCTTCTCAAACCTACTTTGGAAAATAGATGGCATGAAGATAGAACAGCCAGAAGACAGTAATTAGTATCACCGCCCAGGGTTTGTTATATGTTATATGTTGTTTATACTGTACAGTTCTCAAATTCAATTAAGCAGCACAGAATGACCACTAAACTACCTTCACTAGCTCCGTAAGAGTTGTTCTAGACCAAAAAGTGACGCAGCAACGGAGTGGTATCTCAAAATCCTCTGTATAGAAGACATGACAAGAAGCAACATGAATGGGCAAAGAGGGAAGGTACAAGAGAAATCACCAGGTGGATCTAACACTAGTTGCTGCAGATTCAGTTGAAGCTCTGGCTTGGAAGAGCACAGAAACACTAAATACTACCTTTGTTTTATCCATTCTCTGCAGCCCTGCAAATAAGCATGTCTTGTCCAAACCAAGTAAGATTTCTTTGGATGTCCCCCTGTACCAATGATGTGTGGACACTTTTTTGTGGACACTACAAAAAGATAGCACTTCTTCAGCTATCAAGTGATTTAAATAAGAAAATATATTTTGGGGGAATTCTATATGCTATTCAGCAAGACTCCCCTCTTCTCTCCTGCCTCCCCTCCCCTTTTTTAAACCAAGGAAAGCTAAAATTGAATTTAGACAAGTGGACGCTGAGATGCAGATCTCCATACTAGAAGGTTTAATAGACTCACAGAATAATACTGAAGTTACATTACCCTATATTGTACTATGTACGGTAAAAATATGAGCACCTTTTTAAGAGGTGTTGGTCTCTTTGCTTTAGGGACTTCTCTCTGTTTCCCTTTCTTTACCAAAGGAGCGCTGGAATCCAAAGGGTTATGAGGCATCTTTCCTTGGTTTAACCGGTGACTTTTTGTGGCTGTAGCAGGTTCTTTAGAAAGCAATGGTATGGCACCACCAACTGAGATAAAAAAAAAAGTCTGCATCAGACAACCATGACAAATACCTAAAATAGAATCCAATGTAAGTTTAATGTCTGGATTAGGACTAGTATACATATATTAAATTTGTGTTGTGTTGCTATTAAGAATATTTATAGGCAATCCTGTGTCATTAAACAACGTTATTTAATAAAGATACTCCTCCCAAAAGACTGACATGTCTTCTACTTTTATTATACAACCAGAATCACAAGCTCTGTCCCTGAACTCTCAAAAGCAGAATTTGGCAAAACACTGCACTCCAAGCTACCTTCAACACCACGCCATGCTGGCTTGGTAAACCCTTCAGGAATCTCCACATTTCATGGTAATGGCATTTCCTCCTCCACAGATTCTGTACTGTGTTAAGATAAATACTGAGTTGCAGTATTGCAGATTTTAGATTTAATTGCTGTAAATAATCTGGAACACTTACTTTTACCATTTGTTATGCCTTAATGAAGTTGGATGAAGTTCATTTGCAGATAGGTAATGAGTAATGCAAAGCTACAGCTAAGTCTCTTTTGCTTAACCAGCACAGCTCTCAGGAGATGTCTACTTTACTTGCATTTTTCAGAGGGTTTAGAACACAGAAGCTTTAAATGACTGTCCAAGTCCCTGAACCTGGACCTTCCAAACCATGACCTCACATCCTGAAAACCACTCTCCCTTTTCAACTATCAGTAGGAATTGCTGTATCATGTGAGAGCACTTTGTCAAACTTCAGTTACCTGCAATATAAACCAGGTTACATTAGCAAGTCAATGAAGAGGATGACATATGCATCAGTGGAATGAGCTTGACACCTTTGTGCCTCAGGCAACCTCTCTCCCCTAAAAAACACCCAAAACTTCTGGCAGCTTGTCTTGAGCCATCTTCATTTACTGCTTCCAAAGTATTCATATGCTGATCCTCCAACACCGCATAAACGGTTTACTTCATAAAACTGCTACACTGCAACTTTTCTTTTTTGGCTCTGTGTAACAAAGGCAAATTGAGAACACTGCCAAGAATGTTGTGCAGGATGTTAGCATAGGTGGCTACAAAATTGAAGCTGGATTTGAAGCAATACGTAAGTATACATCCTGCAGACACGTGATATTTCCTTCACTGTGTACATCACCTCTTCATTTCTCATGTTGGAACTTGATGGCTTTAACAGTTTGTGTCATTTTGCATGGTTGATGCATTTCCAAAACGTAATTTAAATTCAAATAATTACTGCTTTACTATGCTGTTCCATCCATACATTATTTACCAAATGAAGTAGTAACTGGAATGAAATAACTTTGTCTGCAGTCACACTCCTTGTCCTTCTTGTTCACTGTGCTTCTCTTTTGGTTACAGAGGTCAGCACAATGCCACTTCACAAACTGAAGTTACATTTTGGCACACACCAATTTAATGGGTGCACTCAAAGTTAAAAAAAAGTATAAAGCTGACGTAACATCTGCCTTATACTTCCAGGATACAAACATGACACATCAATTTCTCTTCTGCAGCAGATTCAGACAGAGGCAATTTAATATTAGAAAACAGGTATTGTGACCCATACCTTTGTGCTCCACCATCTACTCGCCAATCCATACACTGTATTATTTTCTATAAACAAAACTGGTTATTAGCACCTCTGCAGCATTGAGTTTGACTGACTCAAATGAAAAAAAGAGATCAATTGCAGAAAAAGAATTTTAAAAAGCATCTTACAAGTTCTCTCAGTTAGTGAAAGAAAATCCCATTGATGCTTGGTATTTCAAGCTTTTTATTTAAAAGCTCAGCTATCATATTAAACATTGTGAGATCAATTCTCTCACGATCAGCCCTCTTTCTGAAATAATTTAAAAAAAAAATCTTTACTGAAATAAGGAGAGAAATTTTATCATCATTAAATTCTAGCAAACATCATGTTTCCTTTAGCAAAATATACTGCACTAACATAGCCGAGACTAAATTTTGACCTACAATGAAAAAGACACTGAGCTACTTGTTTCTGCTTCCTGGTTATGCATCCACAAGGTCTGAAAGATTCTCTCCATCACCACAACCTAGCATTTTGTTAACAACAATTATTTCACAACTATCAGGCATGGCAGAACTCATCCTGATTGACTCTCATATAACCCCTGTGTTTACAAAGGAGCTTTTTCACTCAAGTTACAGCTCTAGGATTTCTAGCATCAGAGGAGCTTAAAAAAGCCTTTGTTACTATGTAGCCCCTTCCTGCAGGTTCACATCACGACAGTAACACACATAGTTAAGATGAAGCAAAAACCTCCACAAACATTAGTATTTTTGTCAAAGGTAAATTTCAATCACCTCTTATATTTATGTAAGATATTCTTTTACAAATCATTGTCCTGAAGACTTTTCTTTCCCCAAGTCTTCTTCCTCCAAACAATTCAGATTGCCACACTTTTTAATTTTTTTTTTTTTTAAAAGAACTTTCATTTTCTCTTGCATCTTGTGAACTGTGCTCCTGCCTGGATATTCAGAGATCACTACAGATCAGAAATCAGGCTACATTTAACATTTGAATACTTAAAAACAACTCAAGGTGAAAGAAAGGAAATTTCATCATAACCAATACCTGAAAACACCACAGGTTTAGAAGACTGTTTTGACTTCTCTGTTTGCTGCTTCTGCTCCAAGACTGCCAGCATGCCACCCAAATCCAATTGCACGGGAATTTGACTTTTCTTACCACTGCTCCTGGATGTTTCCTGAACAAGTTAAGTACCAATTAGTAATGCTCTCCATTTCAGAATGTAAAGACTGTATTTTGTATGGTGTGTACTAACATTCAACATCTTCATCCACGATACTTTCTATTTTTAACTTCATTCAAAGAAAGTAGTTTGATCTTTAAATACATATCAATTTTAATGTGAAAAATAAAAAATAAGAAACAGTTCAAGTAACTTTTGAATAGCTACTGGAAAAAAGCATAGAAGTATAAAGTCTTTAATAAAGGAGGTGCTTTATGTCAGGCTCCCACTTTGGTCAGACTGCCACCTATCTTTGAAAAAGAAAAAAGGCTTACCAGAATTGAAAGTTTTGTTAAAAGTACAGAAAAACTACTCTGTGAATCTTCCAGGGTATGTGATTGCAATGCACATTTATCATTATCTTCAATGCCTTATTAAAAAGAGAGGTCATCATCTTTAAGCACCATCTCCTCACAAGCAGTAATCTTTCTGTCTGCTTTGAAGAGAAGGCAAAAGCGGTGTCCCACACTTGACACCACATTTAATGATTCAGAATATAAAAATATTACAAATCAATAGTCTAGCAAAGACTACAGAAGGGCAAACTATGATGGCAAAACATGCTAAGGAAATTATTTTGTGCTTTTAGAAGTCTTATCCTGGAGGACCAATTCATCATAGCTTCTGTTACAACAGGGTTAAGGAATGTGACCTGCTGCTTCTGAGCCTGGGATCTCATCTTGCATCAGAGCTATGCCAGAATCTACTCACCAACATGGAACTACTTACTGACCTCACTGTTGCTCTGTATTTCTTCTCCTTGCCCCAAGCTAAGTGGATCTCCTTGCCTCTTTGTCTTAATCTAGCAGAACCATTTTTAAGAGGTTCCCAGCTCCTTAAGACAATCAGTTTGAACTGGATTTATGCCATGATCAAATAAGACAGGTGAAAGAAAAATTCCTGATATCTGAAACTCGCAGACATTAATGAAAAGCTAGTATTTTTCCTTAAACACTGTATCACAAACTGGGGGCTAGTAATTACTACCATTGAGCGCTGCTAATCACAAGGATCTTGTTACTTATCTCAAAGTACGAATGACAAAGTATGAATACAATTGCAGATGAGCTTGGACTTAGTCTTATACTTAAATATGCCAATTTTGTTTGTCATTTTGAGTTGTAAACTTACTTTCAAACATGAATTTTTACCTGCATTTTCTTTCTTTCTAATGTAGAAGATGAAGCTTGCTTCCCTGACAGTCCATCCACCTTGGGAGTTCCATCCAGTGTGGGAGACCGACTATCCCAAGGCTCTTCAGGGAGATGGATCTTTAAAATTTAGAGACAAAGGTGACAAGGAGGAAGAGAAAATATTTAAAGACACATGGAAAAGGGTAAAGTGAATACGATATTAAATTCAAATGGAACACAGGTGGTAGGACTGAGTGCACCCTCAGCAAGTTTGTGAATGACACCAAACTGAGTAGTACAGTTGATATGCTTCAGCGAAGGGATGCCATCCAGAGCAACCTTGACAAGCTTGAGGAGTGGGCTTGTGTGAACCTCATGAATTTCAACAAGGCCAAGTGCAAAGTTCTGGACCTGGGTTGGGGCAATCTGCAGTATCAACACAGGCTGGGGGATGAAGGGATTGAGAGCAGCCCTGCAGGGAAGGACTTGGGGATACTGGTGGATGAAAAACTGGACATGAGCTGGCAATGTGCGCTCACAGCCCAGAAAGCCAATTCTATCTTGGGCTGTGTAAAAAGAAGTGTGGCCAGCAGGTTGAGGGAGGGGATTCTCCCCCTCTACTCCACTCTGGTGAGACCCCACCTGGAGTACTGCGTCCAGCTCTGAGGTCCCCAGCACAGCAAAGACATGGACCTGTTGGAGCGGGTCCAGAGGAGGCCCACAAAAATGGTCAGAGGGCTGGAACACCTCTCCTATGATAAAAGGCAGAGAGAGTTGGGGTGGTTCAGCCTGGAGAAGAGAAGGCTCTGTAAGACCTTATTGTGGCCTTCTAAAAGTGCGATCATTTATTTGCTGCCATACTACTTAATCAGGCTCATGATTTCCTTCTTTTTTTCAGATTTGGAAGAAAAAAACAGCAAGGCAGCTTCATCTTCAAATATTTGTTACAGAGGAGTATGAGTGGCTTAATGATCACGTCTCTACAACTTACATAACTTTTGAGAGGTTATATCCCACTTACATCTACAAAGCTAAAAGGTTTCTCTCATATGAGGTGCAAGTCTGTACAGCACTTTCTTTATAACAAATCTGGTTTAAGGAATTACTGTGGCTTTTGCTGCTCATTCCTCCCTGTCAATGCAATTTACTGCCTCAAAGCAAACACGGGTTTTGGGCTTTTTGGTTTGTATGGGGTTTTTTGTTTGGTTTTGGTTTTTTTGTTTTTTTAAACCACTAATATTCACAGTGAAACAAAACAAAGGACAAAAATTTCTAGCAGCAAAACTAGTTCCAAAGAAACAGAAACCTGGAATTTCACCTTTATTATTTATATTATTTGCTTTGCAAGAGCAATCGTATTTCCAATCCTTGTGATTTATGTCTGGGCTTCATTCCCATATTGGATGAATTTCCAAATTAATCCTTGGGATTCATTTCACTCATGTTAAAAAAAATAGCTTGGATTTACAATTGATGTTAGACTCAAATTCTTACCGTTGCACAGCTTGAGAATGAAATGTTACACTGTTCAGATGCCCTTGAAATTTGATTATATGAACAAACAGCAAAGGCAGAAATTGAAAGAGTCTTAGTATTATTTTTATGAAATGCAAAATTAAACCAGAACACTACCTGTAGGAAAATAAACTACATGAACAGAATTCATCTCAACTAACTTTGAGTGTCCACAACAGAGGTGTCTATATTGGAATTAGTAGCCCAGAGTTTAGGCAGCAGTTCAGAGACCAAAAAGGTATCTCCTTTGGAATGATATGAATCTGCTGAATACAGTGAGTAGCTCTTCGCTGTCCACAGAGTACCTAAGGGGATCGCCATGGGCAGAGCCTCACATCATAAGCACCTACATTTAGTCAAAAGAATTTCACCTTTAGTCTTATTTAAAACTTGCGGTCTTTTCCTGCTTATTTTCTTAACATTCACATAATGTCATAAGATTACTTACTTCAGACTGCTTTCTGACAGCAGGAGTAAATGATGATTTCTGAGATCCTAATCTGTTTCTCCTATCAGAAGCAGCTGCCAGATCAGGAAACTCCTCAGAATCCTAAACAAATAAATCAGAAGATGATTTTATAAGAACTTTCAAGTCCATATTCTCAAAACTGAGTTTTCCTATATTCAAATGATTTTCTCACTGCTTATCAAACATTCGTCGTATTCTGTTTCACTGTACAAAAATTCAGAAGCCAAGTGCAATGCCACCAACTATAATCAGCACTACAATAGTTAAGTGGTCTATGCAGCCGCTAATTCAGGGCTGAAAGAACTTACAAGAGAAATGCTTCCAACAGCAGCTTGTTATTGCTGTCAGCTGATACAAATAATTAGAGGTAAATGGCTCCTAAAGGAGTGTTTTTCAGATCACTTAACAGCCTTGCAAACAACTTCCCTCTTCTTCCAGTACAGTCTCCAGCTGTGCAATTCTGCCTTAAACATGTGAGTGGTGAAGAACAAAAAAGGGCAAGCAAGAGGGTAATAACTCTTGACTACAGTATGGAAATAAACAGATAAATCACTCAAGTGATTATGTAGGCTTAGGCACAAGAGTAAATTTTGTTAGCAGAGGATATATTATCCAGACTCCGTATTAACTAAGTGCAGACTGGAGCTTGCTCTACACTGGTCACCTTATATCCACTACCTCAATCATAATGATCCTCATCCACCAGCTTGGTTTTCATTCAGTTGCTCTCCTCCCACTTTCTGAGAGGCCTTTTTAGCTGTGATACAATACTACTGAACACACCAACACTTCTTCTGCAGCCCGAAAGACTTCATTTAAACAGCCCAAGCTAGGAAGCTCTAAGCGTAAGGACAGACACACCTCACGCAATGAACTATTTTTAAAGAAGCTTGGAAGTATGTCCAAAGACAACTGCAAGAAAGGGAAAAATCTTTCACAAACACACTCTTCCAGCTTAGGGATGTCTTGAACCAGAGATAGTACCTTCGCATTTAAATAGCCCTCACTAGAATAAATTTTTATTTCAGTCTGTCCAATCACTTGTTGAATTCAAATAAATTTCTGGCATTTGCAACATCCTATAGCAAAATGAATAATTAAAATCTGGCACTCAGCGTGACACTACACCTCCTTGTATTTGCTCTTAACTCATCACCTGTAAGAACCAGAGGACAGCAAACAAAATTAGAAGAAAGATCAAATAATTTCCTTTTTATTTCCTTGTTGCTTCCGATTCCCTCTTAGCCATCTATTTTACTGACTGAGAAGTCCTAGTTTATTCAGTCTTGCCTCCCACAGAAATTGCTTCATACCTTTGATTATTTTTGGAGCCTTTTGTCTATCTTTTTTAGTCCAAGTATGTATATTTTTTTAAGGAGTGGAGGAAACACAAGAAAACAAAATCCATGCTATATTTAGATTGGACATGTCCTGGATTTATGTATTGTCATAATCCATTTTCTTTTCTATTTTCCTAATAATTCCCAGCACTGTTCGCATGTTTGTCCAGTACTACCAGCACCGACCTGATTATCAATAGCAGCTTCAATTTTTTTCCCCTTGGGGAAAATACCTAGCTCAGGGCCTATCACCGTGTATGGAAAAACAGCATTACTCTTCCCCAAATGCATCCATTTACGCTCATTAACAGTGTCTATAAATGAGTGACTTTTATAAAACTAGTAAGCGATCCAATATATTGCTCCGGTGAGCTGCTGCACATAGCAGAACCTTCTTAAATCTTCTGGGTGCCCAGAAGTTCTGTGTGTATGATCCTTTCATGCTCTTCTATTTCAAGAGCATCATACAAGTGCCTCAGCCATTTTTCAAACTGATGAGCACACAAGCATTCCCAGCAAACCAGGAGGGTCTAAAAGCTGCCCCCAACTGCCACAACAGATGCTGCATCCACATCACGGATTTCAGTGCAATGCGTATGTCCTGTTCCAGGATTCTGTGCCTTTTTTTTCCATTTCTGTTTTCAATAGTCCCATTACCTTCCTACTGTTTTCCACGACTCAGGCCATTCTCTTCCTGTTTAGATGGTAAGTCATTCACAGGTCAGACATTGTATGGTAGCATATAGTAAAAATGGGGATGTTCTCATGAGGGAAAGACCCTGCAGATCTTTGATTCTACCCATAATTCTCAAATAAAGAGGTCTGTAAACAGTCATTTCTTGTGCTGTTCCAGGACAATGAACCACACAATGAAAAGAACATGTAGCCACAGTTCTGCTCCATGTTCCATGTCAGAATGTACAGAACAGAAGCCAGCCAGGAAGGCTTCTTTATGCTGTCATTTCACAGGCTGAACATCATGTACACTAGATCAAACACATAAATCAACACATAGTGCTGTACGATATTGGGCTTTCAATGAAGCACTGTCAAACCACGGACCATACAACAATCCTCTATTGTAGGAAAGTCTAAAGCCTTCATGATACTGGTACATAAAAGTATCAAAACACTAATATGCATATTACAGCTACGTGAATTTGAAAAAAATCTGGAATTAGCAATCAGGAATGTAAGCAGTGACAACTGTGTTCCATAGATTGCTTCCAGATGTGAGATGGGTAGAACTGTAATACCAGTACCACATTCTTTAAAATTGTGGCACACTATGGTACCCAGTATATTCCCCATCCCTTTGCACTTTGCTTTCTGCAACAGTTACTGCAGAATATTTTTCATTTAGGAAATTTGACTTTTATTGTTATCTGTTAACATCCAGACCCTCAGGTGCATCATTCCAAATTTGCTCCTAAGTCTCTTCTGCACTACTCTGTGCTCACTGAATTCGTGGTAAGTCAAAAGGCACAACTGTTGCCTACCAGTAACTTCTGACAAACATCTCAGCTGAAATGGACCTGAAGCAATATCCTCTACAAATGTGATTTGAACTTAAATTTGTACAAAGCTGTGTTAACATCTGGTCCTCCAATACACTCATAACACTTAAAAGAACAACAAAAACCTCTTTACTGTACCTCAATCCTTGGTGGTTCCTGTACTGCAGTAGATTCATTTTGAGGTTTCTCCACATCAGTGGGTGTTTTTGGTTTTTTCTTCTTTTTCTTCTTTTTTTTCTTCTTTTCTGACCCTTCTTCAGGCTCAGTTTCACTAGCATCATTTTTTGTTTCTGACTGCTGAAAAAAATCATGAGGCGTGACCATTAGAAATTGATTTATTTCAATACCACCTACCAAAATAAATGCAAGTGACCACACTTACACAACTAAAAGGTATCTTAATCAATCCAGGTTAGGACATTAAGTGGACAAGGAAAATTCAAGATCTCTTAGAAATTCAGAGCTACTGCAAAAACTCTTCATTTGAAGCACATTGCACGGTTATCAGAACGTATCGGGACTACTGAGATTTCAATAGGAAATATCCACCCAAATAAGGCAAGAGTTCCATGTTTCACATCTCATTCTGAGGGTCAGGAATTTGAAAAAAGTCCAGCCTAAAAGTAATGTATTCAGATCAGCTATTTTGGAAGTTTGTGTTGCTGGAGTAGCACTGTCTTTTCATATCTTGTTATTCTTTTCCACTACAGGAGAATAAAAATTCTAATAAGGACAAGGTAACTTTATATTACTTCTTAAAAGCTACATTAGAAGTGGACACTGTACAGAGCCTAGGAAAAAAATGGGAATGTCTCACATCAAGAGGCACAATCACACAGCGACAGAAATTAGTTTGGAGAAGAGAATTCTCAAGTACCTTTGCTTCACTATCCTGCTTCCCTTTGCCTCTGGAAAGACCTTCAGATGCTGGTGATGACACAATTTTCTTTGGGGGCTGTGAAAGTACCATGGCCCAAGACACATGTGGCTGAGCAGAGCCATCTGCAGGTGATTCAGGAAATGCCGTCGGGGAAAAAAGTAATATACAAAGATGTCTCAAAAATATTATTCAAATATTCAAAAGAAACAGGATCAGTAATAAATTAATCAAGGACTAGCAAATAGCAGAGCGCCATATTCCTTCTGAGGAAGGACTGAAATAAGACACTCACACATTTCATTTATCCAGAAAACTTTCTAGGATTGTCACTACTGCATATATTGTCCAGCACTATATACATACATTTAGCCCAATTAAATTATAATTGGAAATAGTGTGTCGTACTAACCACATACAAATAATTCCATGCTATTTTTCTAAGCTGTTTTTCTTTAAAATAATGAACTTCTACATTTATGTACAACATTCCTTTAATATTTATCCCACTCAGTCATACAGCTTTCACATACAAGGCCACATCAGTACTATCTACTTTCTAAAAACTTCCAGTTTTACACATATATACCAGCTGAAAGACTTCCTAATGTGCCTCAGTGTACAAGAATTTCACCCACTACCACTCAGAGGTATCGATGTTTTGAAAGAACTCACACTTAATTAATTTTGTAACTATTCCTAACACACAGCAAATACAGAACCAAATCCAAATTTTTCTTTAAGAATGAGAAAAACT
This sequence comes from Aptenodytes patagonicus, assembly GCF_965638725.1. Lineage (NCBI taxonomy): Eukaryota > Metazoa > Chordata > Aves > Sphenisciformes > Spheniscidae > Aptenodytes > Aptenodytes patagonicus. The sequence goes on along the minus strand of NC_134982.1, from coordinate 50,281,115 downwards.
TTCACTGACCAATTAAAGAGCATAATGGGTTTACATGGCAAGGTTTTGGTAGCAGGGGGAGGCTGCAGGGGTGGCCTCTGTGAGAAGACAGACACTGCCAGCCCCAGCCAGCTCCAAAACAGACCCACCACCAGACACAGTTGAGCCCATCAGCGACGCTGGTGGTGCCTCTGTGACAACATATTTAAGAAAGGGTAAAATACGCTGTGCAGGAGTTGTGAAAGGGAGGTGTTAAAAAAAAAATGTGAGAGAAACAATCCTGCAAACACCAAGGTCAGTGAAGAAGGAGGGGGAGAAGGTGCTCCGGCCACTGGAGCAGAGATCCCCCTGCAGCGCCTGGAGAAGACCATGGTGGAGCAGGCTATCCCCCCACTGCCCTGCAGAAGAAGGAGTGGCAAAGAGGAGCTGTTATGAACTGACCGCAACCCCCATCCCCCTGTGCCGCTCGGGGCAGGGAGGAGGTAGAAGAGTTGGGAACGAAGGAGTGAAGATGAGCCTGGAAAGAAGAGAGGGTAGGGGAAAAGTGTTTTTAGTTTTGTCTTTGTTTCGCATCATCCTACCCTATTTTTAATTGGCAACAAATTAATCTTCACCAAGTTGAGTGCTTTGCCCGTGATGGGCAACTGGTGAGCAATCTCCCTGTCCTTATCTTGACCCACAACCTTTTTTTCGTATTTTCTCCTCCTGTCCTGCTGAGGAGGGAAAGTGAGAGAGCAGCTGGGTGGGAGTCTGGCCACCAGTCGAGGTCAACCCACCACAAACTGCTACTTTATTCTGTGGGATAGGAACCAAGGCTAGTGTTTGGGGAAAAAACATTGTCAGATGACTCTGAAGTTTCTGGAATAACTTTATCTTTAGAGGGCCCTCCAAGGCACTTCAGCAGATTAACCTGCCCTTTCTGAATCCTTACTGAAGTCAGTGGGAAGATAAGGGCCAAACTGTCCAGACTGGTGCATTCTGTATATACACAGAAATCCAGTGAGAGGCACTTAGACAATCCAATGCATAATGCATGTGACACCTCCAAGACAGAGTCCTGCTGAACAGAAGCTTTTTTCACACAATTCTGGATTTAAGTATTTCAATTAAATTTAAATACTTACTTACTTGAAAGTAGCCACTTGATAGTTTGTGGCAATTTAAAAAAAAAAAAAGTTCTGCATCCCCACAGCCAGACAATAGGTAAACAAAACAAAAAAGGGAATATTTCAGCATCACAGTTCTCCACAGCTATCCTTCTTTGTTTAACAGACTTGACAGAAATAACATATGCCACAGAATTTTTAGGTAGATACTAGACTCTAGACTGCCAGCTATTTAAAACAAATCTGCTTATCAAGAATGATCCAATATTTACTTCTCATTTATTCTTGGAAAAAATCTGAAAATGACTCAACAGACTTCCAATAATGAATATGCATTACTTTCTCTCCTCTTAAACAACATGGGAGGCAACTACAGCAATATTTGCCCTTGAGCATCAATGAAACAACAGAGAAGAAAGATAATCCCAGTTTTGATCTGCTGACAAAATCTATAAGCAAGAATGAGCTATAAGTGGTCATCTCATTTGAAAGAAACTGATACAGCTTTATTTGTTTGGTTTTTTCCTCTTGTAATGAGCTTGCTGTTTAATTCCTTTTTTACTTTACACATCAACAGCTCCTAAGAACACTTTAGTGTCCCAAATTTATGAGATGCAAGCAGTTACAATACAGGGAAATAATTTGTCTGAAGCACTTACCTCTACCATCAAATGAAGAGGGAATTAAGCTGGCTACTGTTTCATCTAAATTTTTTGATGAAGCTTTGCCTTCCGCAGAAGTATCTTCCTGTAAAATAGACAGTCAAGTATCATAAAAATAGGAATAAAATCACTGACCTAAACAGAACTAAACATAAAAAACCCCATAAATTAAAAAATCCTCAACCTGTGCACAGATAAATGTGTGGGGAATTTTGTAGCCTGACTTTTTTTGTTGCTTTTCTTAGTGGAACCATCATTTCGACTCTATAGCATTACAAAATATAAGCAGATGCCTCTCCACTGCTGTACAAGCAAGATGATGCCTTCTTACATTTTACAAAAGCATCCAAACAATGATTCTAAGAATGAACAAGAAAAAATTTTAATGTTCCAAGTACATTAAAAACAAAGTCCATCATCAAACTCAAACAAGCAATGAAAAAAGAAACTCAAGTGACAGCAGAAAGGTCTTTTTTTTCCCCCCACAGTCAGTTTTCCACTGACAGGCACTGGAAATATTATGCTGTTTGGATCCTTCAAACTTATTAATCTTTAATCACTGTTGAAAACTCTGATTCAATATATGTGACATACTGTTGAATGTGTCAGTATTGGATTTACTAACAAAGAGGGAACCAAAAAAATCAAGAAGAATAACGTTAAATGCTTACATCTTAACAATATTTTTTCCTCCTTCTGGAATTCAGTTTCTTATTTTTATCCTTTAGCACAAAGCAATTAAGTACAATATTCCAGACTTTTGTTTTTTAACCTGTTAAAACTATTGGATAAGTGACTGCTTACCTATTATTTCCAGGTGCGAGAGAAAACAAGAAGCTGGTGAGACACCTCAGGAACATATGTGCTCTGTATAGGCAAGCTAGAAGTCTAGACCATAGCAGTACCAATCTAAATTCTAACAGTACTTGGCCTTCCCCTATCTACTGGCAGCACAGGCAAGGAAAGAATAGTGAGAAAAGGTAAAAGAGGAGACAGCAAGCACTGACACCACCGTCTACAAAAAGAACCGTAAAACCTCTAGCTATGAAACTCCTTGCTTGCAAGGTACTTAAACAGGTCTTAAACTACCATACTAAATGCAAAATACTTGCATTTAGAAATGCTTGAACTTTACACAAGTTTTATTTTTATGAGTTCTGCAACATGAAAGCGTCAGCTAACCTCTGTGTTCAACAAAAGAGACACCTGTGGTTGACTAAGGCACGTAATGTTACTTTCCGCTGAACATACTGGTCCACTTTTATGCTGTACATTCAATATCTCACTGCTTCCCAAACCCTGTGACTTGTGGAAATCCAGAATGGTAGCTTCAAATGTGGGTACAGGAAGAGACTCTGGTTTTGGAGTTTGAGTTGACTTCTTGTTTGTAGTTTTATTGAACCTGTCTGAATAAAGCATGTAAAGTCTAAATAATTAAACTTGCTTGTGATCATTTCTAGGTATGTTTTATAGTACATTAGCTGACATAACAGTAATCGTCACAAGAACTACTGCTACACATAGCTCATATTAAAAAAACAACCTAGCAATTATAACCAATGTGTATACACAACACTGACTCAACAAGCGACTGTAAATTCAGATGCTTGCCTAGGAAATTTTCCGTATCAGTTTACATGAATTTGTTTGATCAGCAAAAAGACATTAAGTCATCATTCCTTGTCAAAAAGTCACACAGGAAAGAAATCCTGTTCCTTAATTATTCTGGATTTAGAAACATGGTCACAAACTGGAGGCTATAGCACAGTCAACCATTTTATGTCTATTCGATGTATTTCTAACCAAACAACACATTGGTACCTGGCTTCACGGAATCTCTGCTGCATGCGGAGGTCTGGAATGAAGTCCTGTTCACAATTCTGACAGAAGAGTCATCTCCATCATGCCTTTTCTTGTCTAATTTTTTCTCACCCTCTTTTGATCTCCTCTGCTGCAAGCATTTGTGACATATTTAGTTGATTTTACTTGAACTTTGTAAAGTCATCAAGTTTGCCTTGAGTTACAGTTAACTACCTCTGCATCTGGAGCTTGACCATCAAGTTAATACAACATAAATAGTTAGTATACCATAACCACAAATAACCAATAAAACCAGGAACAGCCAGTTAGAGATTTGTTATTTAATTTTAACTACCTCGTCAACTGTGCTATTTTTAGCACATATTATAGCCCAAGTAAGAGGGATTATTCCATATGTTTCTAGACAACCGTACTTTTAAGATCTCATTAATCAGAGCATTTCCAATGGTTTGGTCTTAAATCGTCCAGTCTGATTTTCT